>NC_092108.1:12020782-12320782 GCF_045679555.1 Salvelinus alpinus
AGAACAGTGACTAAGGTTCAGGGTAGAGTATCGGGTGGTAGCCAGCTAGAACAGTGACTAAGGTTCAGGGTAGAGTATCGGGTGGTAGCCAGCTAGAACAGTGACTAAGGTTCAGGGTAGAGTATCGGGTGGTAGCCAGCTAGAACAGTGACTAAGGTTCAGGGTAGAGTATCGGGTGGTAGCCAGCTAGAACAGTGACTAAGGTTCAGGGTAGAGTATCGGGTGGTAGCCAGCTAGAACAGTGACTAAGGTTCAGGGTAGAGTATCGGGTGGTAGCCAGCTAGAACAGTGACTAAGGTTCAGGGTAGAGTATCGGGTGGTAGCCAGCTAGAACAGTGACTAAGGTTCAGGGTAGAGTATCGGGTGGTAGCCAGCTAGAACAGTGACTAAGGTTCAGGGTAGAGTATCGGGTGGTAGCCAGCTAGAACAGTGACTAAGGTTCAGGGTAGAGTATCGGGTGGTAGCCAGCTAGAACAGTGACTAAGGTTCAGGGTAGAGTATCGGGTGGTAGCCAGCTAGAACAGTGACTAAGGTTCAGGGTAGAGTATCGGGTGGTAGCCAGCTAGAACAGTGACTAAGGTTCAGGGTAGAGTATCGGGTGGTAGCCAGCTAGAACAGTGACTAAGGTTCAGGGTAGAGTATCGGGTGGTAGCCAGCTAGAACAGTGACTAAGGTTCAGGGTAGAGTATCGGGTGGTAGCCAGCTAGAACAGTGACTAAGGTTCAGGGTAGAGTATCGGGTGGTAGCCAGCTAGAACAGTGACTAAGGTTCAGGGTAGAGTATCGGGTGGTAGCCAGCTAGAACAGTGACTAAGGTTCAGGGTAGAGTATCGGGTGGTAGCCAGCTAGAACAGTGACTAGGGTTCAGGGTAGAGTATCGGGTGGTAGCCAGCTAGAACAGTGACTAAGGTTCAGGGTAGAGTATCGGGTGGTAGCCAGCTAGAACAGTGACTAAGGTTCAGGGTAGAGTATCGGGTGGTAGCCAGCTAGAACAGTGACTAAGGTTCAGGGTAGAGTATCGGGTGGTAGCCAGCTAGAACAGTGACTAGGGTTCAGGGTAGAGTATCGGGTGGTAGCCAGCTAGAACAGTGACTAAGGTTCAGGGTAGAGTATCGGGTGGTAGCCAGCTAGAACAGTGACTATGGTTCAGGGTAGAGTATCGGGTGGTAGCCAGCTAGAACAGTGACTAAGGTTCAGGGTAGAGTATCGGGTGGTAGCCAGCTAGAACAGTGACTAGGGTTCAGGGTAGAGTATCGGGTGGTAGCCAGCTAGAACAGTGACTAAGGTTCAGGGTAGAGTATCGGGTGGTAGCCAGCTAGAACAGTGACTAGGGTTCAGGGTAGAGTATCGGGTGGTAGCCAGCTAGAACAGTGACTATGGTTCAGGGTAGAGTATCGGGTGGTAGCCAGCTAGAACAGTGACTAAGGTTCAGGGTAGAGTATCGGTGGTAGCCAGCTAGAACAGTGACTAAGGTTCAGGGTAGAGTATCGGGTGGTAGCCAGCTAGAACAGTGACTATGGTTCAGGGTAGAGTATCGGGTGGTAGCCAGCTAGAACAGTGACTAGGGTTCAGGTAGAGTATCGGGTGGTAGCCAGCTAGAACAGTGACTAGGGTTCAGGGTAGAGTATCGGGTGGTAGCCAGCTAGAACAGTGACTAGGGTTCAGGGTAGAGTATCGGGTGGTAGCCAGCTAGAACAGTGACTAGGGTTCAGGGTAGAGTATCGGGTGGTAGCCAGCTAGAACAGTGACTAAGGTTCAGGGTAGAGTATCGGGTGGTAGCCAGCTAGAACAGTGACCAAGGTTCAGGGTAGAGTATCGGGTGGTAGCCAGCTAGAACAGTGACTAAGGTTCAGGGTAGAGTATCGGGTGGTAGCCAGCTAGAACAGTGACTAGGGTTCAGGGTAGAGTATCGGGTGGTAGCCAGCTAGAACAGTGACTATGGTTCAGGGTAGAGTATCGGGTGGTAGCCAGCTAGAACAGTGACTAAGGTTCAGGGTAGAGTATCGGGTGGTAGCCAGCTAGAACAGTGACTAAGGTTCAGGGTAGAGTACCGGGTGGTAGCCAGCTAGAACAGTGACTAAGGTTCAGGGTAGAGTATCGGGTGGTAGCCAGCTAGAACAGTGACTAAGGTTCAGGTTAGAGTATCGGGTGGTAGCCAGCTAGAACAGTGACTAAGGTTCAGGGTAGAGTATCGGGTGGTAGCCAGCTAGAACAGTGACTAAGGTTCAGGGTAGAGTATCGGGTGGTAGCCAGCTAGAACAGTGACTATGGTTCAGGGTAGAGTATCGGGTGGTAGCCAGCTAGAACAGTGACTAAGGTTCAGGGTAGAGTATCGGGTGGTAGCCAGCTAGAACAGTGACTATGGTTCAGGGTAGAGTATCGGGTGGTAGCCAGCTAGAACAGTGACTAAGGTTCAGGGTAGAGTATCGGGTGGTAGCCAGCTAGAACAGTGACTAGGGTTCAGGGTAGAGTATCGGGTGGTAGCCAGCTAGGATAGTGACTATGGTTCAGGGTAGAATATCGGGTGGTAGCCAGCTAGAACAGTGACTAAGGTTCAGGGTAGAGTATCGGGTGGTAGCCAGCTAGAACAGTGACTAGGGTTCAGGGTAGAGTACCGGGTGGTAGCCAGCTAGAACAGTGACTAAGGTTCAGGGTAGAGTATCGGGTGGTAGCCAGCTAGAACAGTGACTAGGGTTCAGGGTAGAGTATCGGGTGGTAGCCAGCTAGAACAGTGACTAAGGTTCAGGGTTGAGTATCGGGTGGTAGCCAGATAGAACAGTGACTAAGGTTCAGGGTAGAGAATCGGGTGGTAGCCAGCTAGAACAGTGACTAAGGTTCAGGGTAGAGTATCGGGTGGTAGCCAGCTAGATCAGTGACTAAGGTTCAGGGTAGAGTATCGGGTGGTAGCCAGCTAGAACAGTGACTAAGGTTCAGGGTAGAGTATCGGGTGGTAGCCAGCTAGAACAGTGACTAAGGTTCAGGGTAGAGTATCGGGTGGTAGCCAGCTAGAACAGTGACTAAGGTTCAGGGTAGAGTATCGGGTGGTAGCCAGCTAGAACAGTGACTAAGGTTCAGGGTAGAGTATCGGGTGGTAGCCAGCTAGAACAGTGACTAAGGTTCAGGGTAGAGTATCGGGTGGTAGCCAGCTAGAACAGTGACTAGGGTTCAGGGTAGAGTATCGGGTGGTAGCCAGCTAGAACAGTGACTAAGGTTCAGGGTAGAGTATCGGGTGGTAGCCAGCTAGAACAGTGACTAGGGTTCAGGGTAGAGTATCGGGTGGTAGCCAGCTAGAACAGTGACTATGGTTCAGGGTAGAGTATCGGGTGGTAGCCAGCTAGAACAGTGACTAAGGTTCAGGGTAGAGTATCGGGTGGTAGCCAGCTAGAACAGTGACTAAGGTTCAGGGTAGAGTATCGGGTGGTAGCCAGCTAGAACAGTGACTATGGTTCAGGGTAGAGTATCGGGTGGTAGCCAGCTAGAACAGTGACTAGGGTTCAGGGTAGAGTATCGGGTGGTAGCCAGCTACAACAGTGACTAGGGTTCAGGGTAGAGTATCGGGTGGTAGCCAGCTAGAACAGTGACTAGGGTTCAGGGTAGAGTATCGGGTGGTAGCCAGCTAGAACAGTGACTAGGGTTCAGGGTAGAGTATCGGGTGGTAGCCAGCTAGAACAGTGACTAAGGTTCAGGGTAGAGTATCGGGTGGTAGCCAGCTAGAACAGTGACCAAGGTTCAGGGTAGAGTATCGGGTGGTAGCCAGCTAGAACAGTGACTAAGGTTCAGGGTAGAGTATCGGGTGGTAGCCAGCTAGAACAGTGACTAGGGTTCAGGGTAGAGTATCGGGTGGTAGCCAGCTAGAACAGTGACTATGGTTCAGGGTAGAGTATCGGGTGGTAGCCAGCTAGAACAGTGACTAAGGTTCAGGGTAGAGTATCGGGTGGTAGCCAGCTAGAACAGTGACTAAGGTTCAGGGTAGAGTACCGGGTGGTAGCCAGCTAGAACAGTGACTAAGGTTCAGGGTAGAGTATCGGGTGGTAGCCAGCTAGAACAGTGACTAAGGTTCAGGTTAGAGTATCGGGTGGTAGCCAGCTAGAACAGTGACTAAGGTTCAGGGTAGAGTATCGGGTGGTAGCCAGCTAGAACAGTGACTAAGGTTCAGGGTAGAGTATCGGGTGGTAGCCAGCTAGAACAGTGACTAAGGTTCAGGGTAGAGTATCGGGTGGTAGCCAGCTAGAACAGTAACTAGGGTTCAGGGTAGAGTATCGGGTGGTAGCCAGCTAGAACAGTGACTAAGGTTCAGGGTAGAGTATCGGGTGGTAGCCAGCTAGAACAGTGACTATGGTTCAGGGTAGAGTATCGGGTGGTAGCCAGCTAGAACAGTGACTAGGGTTCAGGGTAGAGTATCGGGTGGTAGCCAGCTAGAACAGTGACTATGGTTCAGGGTAGAGTATCGGGTGGTAGCCAGCTAGAACAGTGACTATGGTTCAGGGTAGAGTATCGGGTGGTAGCCAGCTAGAACAGTGACTAAGGTTCAGGGTAGAGTATCGGGTGGTAGCCAGCTAGAACAGTGACTATGGTTCAGGGTAGAGTATCGGGTGGTAGCCAGCTAGAACAGTGACTAAGGTTCAGGGTAGAGTATCGGGTGGTAGCCAGCTAGAACAGTGACTAGGGTTCAGGGTAGAGTATCGGGTGGTAGCCAGCTAGGATAGTGACTATGGTTCAGGGTAGAATATCGGGTGGTAGCCAGCTAGAACAGTGACTAAGGTTCAGGGTAGAGTATCGGGTGGTAGCCAGCTAGAACAGTGACTAGGGTTCAGGGTAGAGTACCGGGTGGTAGCCAGCTAGAACAGTGACTAAGGTTCAGGGTAG
Organism: Salvelinus alpinus; assembly: GCF_045679555.1. Lineage (NCBI taxonomy): Eukaryota > Metazoa > Chordata > Actinopteri > Salmoniformes > Salmonidae > Salvelinus > Salvelinus alpinus. The sequence continues at coordinate 12,025,648 of NC_092108.1, forward strand.
AGTATCGGGTGGTAGCCAGCTAGAACAGTGACTAGGGTTCAGGGTAGAGTATCGGGTGGTAGCCAGCTAGAACAGTGACTATGGTTCAGGGTAGAGTATCGGGTGGTAGCCAGCTAGAACAGTGACTAAGGTTCAGGGTAGAGTATCGGGTGGTAGCCAGCTAGAACAGTGACTAAGGTTCAGGGTAGAGTACCGGGTGGTAGCCAGCTAGAACAGTGACTAAGGTTCAGGGTAGAGTATCGGGTGGTAGCCAGCTAGAACAGTGACTAAGGTTCAGGTTAGAGTATCGGGTGGTAGCCAGCTAGAACAGTGACTAAGGTTCAGGGTAGAGTATCGGGTGGTAGCCAGCTAGAACAGTGACTAAGGTTCAGGGTAGAGTATCGGGTGGTAGCCAGCTAGAACAGTGACTAAGGTTCAGGGTAGAGTATTGGGTGGTAGCCAGCTAGAACAGTAACTAGGGTTCAGGGTAGAGTATCGGGTGGTAGCCAGCTAGAACAGTAACTATGGTTCAGGGTAGAGTATCGGGTGGTAGCCAGCTAGAACAGTGACTAAGGTTCAGGGTAGAGTATCGGGTGGTAGCCAGCTAGAACAGTGACTAAGGTTCAGGGTAGAGTATCGGGTGGTAGCCAGCTAGAACAGTGACTAAGGTTCAGGGTAGAGTATCGGGTGGTAGCCAGCTAGAACAGTGACTAAGGTTCAGGGTAGAGTATCGGGTGGTACCCAGCTAGAACAGTGACTAAGGTTCAGGGTAGAGTATCGGGTGGTAGCCAGCTAGAACAGTGACTAAGGTTCAGGGTAGAGTATCGGGTGGTAGCCAGCTAGAACAGTGACTAAGGTTCAGGGTAGAGTATCGGGTGGTAGCCAGCTAGAACAGTGACTAAGGTTCAGGGTAGAGTACCGGGTGGTAGCCAGCTAGAACAGTGACTAAGGTTCAGGGTAGAGTATCGGGTGGTAGCCAGCTAGAACAGTGACTAAGGTTCAGGGTAGAGTATCGGGTGGTAGCCAGCTAGAACAGTGACTAAGGTTCAGGGTAGAGTATCGGGTGGTAGCCAGCTAGAACAGTGACTAAGGTTCAGGGTAGAGTATCGGGTGGTAGCCAGCTAGGACAGTAACTAGGGTTCAGGGTAGAGTATCGGGTGGTAGCCAGCTAGAACAGTAACTATGGTTCAGGGTAGAGTATCGGGTGGTAGCCAGCTAGAACAGTGACGTGGGTTCAGGGTAGAGTATCGGGTGGTAGCCGGCTAGAACAGTGACTAAGGTTCAGGGTAGAGTATCGGGTGGTCGCCGGCTAGAACATTGACTAGGGTTCAGGGTAGAGTATCGGGTGGTAGCCAGCTAGAACAGTGACTATGGTTCAGGGTAGAGTATCGGGTGGTAACCAGCTAGAACAGTGACTAAGGTTCAGGGTAGAGTATCGGGTGGTAGCCAGCTAGAACAGTGACTAAGGTTCAGGGTAGAGTATCGGGTGGTAGCCAGCTAGAACAGTGACTAAGGTTCAGGGTAGAGTATCGGGTGGTAGCCAGCTAGAACAGTGACTAAGGTTCAGGGTAGAATATCGGGTGGTAGCCAGCTAGAACAGTGACTAGGGTTCAGGGTAGAGTATCGGGTGGTAGCCAGCTAGAACAGTGACTAAGGTTCAGGGTAGAGTATCGGGTGGTAGCCAGCTAGAACAGTGACTAGGGTTCAGGGTAGAGTATCGGGTGGTAGCCAGCTAGAACAGTGACTAGGGTTCAGGGTAGAGTATCGGGTGGTAGCCAGCTAGAACAGTGACTAGGGTTCAGGGTAGAGTATCGGGTGGTAGCCAGCTAGAACAGTGACTAGGGTTCAGGGTAGAGTATCGGGTGGTAGCCAGCTAGAACAGTGACTAAGGTTCAGGGTAGAGTATCGGGTGGTAGCCAGCTAGAACAGTGACTAAGGTTCAGGGTAGAGTATCGGGTGGTAGCCAGCTAGAACAGTGACTAGGGTTCAGGGTAGAGTATCGGGTGGTAGCCAGCTAGAACAGTGACTAGGGTTCAGGGTAGAGTATCGGGTGGTAGCCAGCTAGAACAGTGACTAGGGTTCAGGGTAGAGTATCGGGTGGTAGCCAGCTAGAACAGTGACTAGGGTTCAGGGTAGAGTATCGGGTGGTAGCCAGCTAGAACAGTGACTAAGGTTCAGGGTAGAGTATCGGGTGGTAGCCAGCTAGAACAGTGACTATGGTTCAGGGTAGAGTATCGGGTGGTAGCCAGCTAGAACAGTGACTAAGGTTCAGGGTAGAGTATCGGGTGGTAGCCAGCTAGAACAGTGACTAGGGTTCAGGGTAGAGTATCGGGTGGTAGCCAGCTAGGACAGTGACTATGGTTCAGGGTAGAATATCGGGTGGTAGCCAGCTAGAACAGTGACTAAGGTTCAGGGTAGAGTATCGGGTGGTAGCCAGCTAGAACAGTGACTAGGGTTCAGGGTAGAGTATCGGGTGGTAGCCAGCTAGATCAGTGACTAAGGTTCAGGGTAGAGTATCGGGTGGTAGCCAGCTAGAACAGTGACTAAGGTTCAGGGTAGAGTATCGGGTGGTAGCCAGCTAGAACAGTGACTAAGGTTCAGGGTAGAGTATCGGGTGGTAGCCAGCTAGAACAGTGACTAAGGTTCAGGGTAGAGTATCGGGTGGTAGCCAGCTAGAACAGTGACTAAGGTTCAGGGTAGAGTATCGGGTGGTAGCCAGCTAGAACAGTGACTAAGGTTCAGGGTAGAGTATCGGGTGGTAGCCAGCTAGAACAGTGACTAAGGTTCAGGGTAGAGTATCGGGTGGTAGCCAGCTAGAACAGTAACTAGGGTTCAGGGTAGAGTATCGGGTGGTAGCCAGCTAGAACAGTAACTATGGTTCAGGGTAGAGTATCGGGTGGTAGCCAGCTAGAACAGTGACTAAGGTTCAGGGTAGAGTATCGGGTGGTAGCCAGCTAGAACAGTGACTAAGGTTCAGGGTAGAGTATCGGGTGGTAGCCAGCTAGAACAGTGACTAAGGTTCAGGGTAGAGTATCGGGTGGTAGCCAGCTAGAACAGTGACTAAGGTTCAGGGTAGAGTATCGGGTGGTACCCAGCTAGAACAGTGACTAAGGTTCAGGGTAGAGTATCGGGTGGTAGCCAGCTAGAACAGTGACTAAGGTTCAGGGTAGAGTATCGGGTGGTAGCCAGCTAGAACAGTGACTAAGGTTCAGGGTAGAGTATCGGGTGGTAGCCAGCTAGAACAGTGACTAAGGTTCAGGGTAGAGTACCGGGTGGTAGCCAGCTAGAACAGTGACTAAGGTTCAGGGTAGAGTATCGGGTGGTAGCCAGCTAGAACAGTGACTAAGGTTCAGGGTAGAGTATCGGGTGGTAGCCAGCTAGAACAGTGACTAAGGTTCAGGGTAGAGTATCGGGTGGTAGCCAGCTAGAACAGTGACTAAGGTTCAGGGTAGAGTATCGGGTGGTAGCCAGCTAGGACAGTAACTAGGGTTCAGGGTAGAGTATCGGGTGGTAGCCAGCTAGAACAGTAACTATGGTTCAGGGTAGAGTATCGGGTGGTAGCCAGCTAGAACAGTGACGTGGGTTCAGGGTAGAGTATCGGGTGGTAGCCGGCTAGAACAGTGACTAAGGTTCAGGGTAGAGTATCGGGTGGTCGCCGGCTAGAACATTGACTAGGGTTCAGGGTAGAGTATCGGGTGGTAGCCAGCTAGAACAGTGACTATGGTTCAGGGTAGAGTATCGGGTGGTAACCAGCTAGAACAGTGACTAAGGTTCAGGGTAGAGTATCGGGTGGTAGCCAGCTAGAACAGTGACTAAGGTTCAGGGTAGAGTATCGGGTGGTAGCCAGCTAGAACAGTGACTAAGGTTCAGGGTAGAGTATCGGGTGGTAGCCAGCTAGAACAGTGACTAAGGTTCAGGGTAGAATATCGGGTGGTAGCCAGCTAGAACAGTGACTAGGGTTCAGGGTAGAGTATCGGGTGGTAGCCAGCTAGAACAGTGACTAAGGTTCAGGGTAGAGTATCGGGTGGTAGCCAGCTAGAACAGTGACTAGGGTTCAGGGTAGAGTATCGGGTGGTAGCCAGCTAGAACAGTGACTAGGGTTCAGGGTAGAGTATCGGGTGGTAGCCAGCTAGAACAGTGACTAAGGTTCAGGGTAGAGTATCGGGTGGTAGCCAGCTAGAACAGTGACTAAGGTTCAGGGTAGAGTATCGGGTGGTAGCCAGCTAGAACAGTGACTAAGGTTCAGGGTAGAGTATCGGGTGGTAGCCAGCTAGAACAGTGACTAAGGTTCAGGGTAGAGTATCGGGTGGTAGCCAGCTAGAACAGTGACTAAGGTTCAGGGTAGAGTATCGGGTGGTAGCCGGCTAGAACAGTGACTAAGGTTCAGGGTAGAGTATCGGGTGGTAGCCGGCTAGAACAGTGACTAAGGTTCAGGGTAGAGTATCGGGTGGTAGCCAGCTAGAACAGTGACTAAGGTTCAGGGTAGAGTATCGGGTGGTAGCCAGCTAGAACAGTGACTATGGTTCAGGGTAGAGTATCGGGTGGTAGCCAGCTAGAACAGTGACTAAGGTTCAGGGTAGAGTATCGGGTGGTAGCCAGCTAGAACAGTGACTAGGGTTCAGGGTAGAGTATCGGGTGGTAGCCAGCTAGGACAGTGACTATGGTTCAGGGTAGAATATCGGGTGGTAGCCAGCTAGAACAGTGACTAAGGTTCAGGGTAGAGTATCGGGTGGTAGCCAGCTAGAACAGTGACTAAGGTTCAGGGTAGAGTATCGGGTGGTAGCCAGCTAGAACAGTGACTAAGGTTCAGGGTAGAGTATCAGGTGGTAGTCACTGTTCTAGCCGGCTAAGGTTCAGGGTAGAGTATCGGGTGGTAGCCAGCTAGAACAGTGACTAAGGTTCAGGGTAGAGTATCGGGTGGTAGCCAGCTAGAACAGTGACTAAGGTTCAGGGTAGAGTATCGGGTGGTAGCCAGCTAGAACTAGTCGACTAAGGTTCAGGGTAGAGTATCGGGTGGTAGCCAGCTAGAACAGTGACTAAGGTTCAGGGTAGAGTATCGGGTGGTAGCCAGCTAGAACAGTGACTAAGGTTCAGGGTAGAGTATTGGGTGGTAGCCAGCTAGAACAGTGACTAAGGTTCAGGGTAGAGTATCGGGTGGTAGCCACTGTTCTAGCCGGCTAAGGTTCAGGGTAGAGTATCAGGTGGTAGCTAGCTAGAACAGTGACTATGGTTCAGGGTAGAGTATCGGGTGGTAGTCACTGTTCTAGCCGGCTAAGGTTCAGGGTAGAGTATCAGGTGGTAGCTAGCTAGAACAGTGACTAGGGTTCAGGGTAGAGTATCGGGTGGTAGCCAGCTAGGACAGTGACTATGGGTCAGGGTAGAGTATCGGGTGGTAGCCAGCTAGAACAGTGACTAGGGTTCAGGGTAGAGTATCGGGTGGTAGCCAGCTAGGACAGTGACTATGGGTCAGGGTAGAGTATTGGGTGGTAGCCAGCTAGAACAGTGACTAGGGTTCAGGGTAGAGTATCGGGTGGTAGCCAGCTAGAACAGTGACTAGGGTTCAGGGTAGAGTATCGGGTGGTAGCCAGCTAGAACAGTGACTATGGTTCAGGGTAGAGTATCGGGTGGTAGCCAGCTAGAACAGTGACTAAGGTTCAGGGTAGAGTATCGGGTGGTAGCCAGCTAGAACAGTGACTAAGGTTCAGGGTAGAGTATCGGGTGGTAGCCAGCTAGAACAGTGACTAAGGTGCAGGGCAGGGTACTGGGCGGAGGCCGGCTAGTGGTGACAGTCTGATGGTTTAACAGTCTGATGGCCTGGAGATAGAAGCTGTTTCTCAGTCTCTCGGTCCCAGCTTTGATACACCTGTACTGTCTTCGCCTTCTAGATGGTAACGGGGTTCACAGGCTGTTGCTTGGTGGCTGAGGTCCTTGATGATCTTCTCTTGGCCTTTGTGACACCGGGTGCTATAGATGTCATGGAGAGCAGGCAGTGTGTCCCTGGTGATGTTTTCGGCTGATTTCACCACCCTCTGGAGACCCCTGCGGTTGCAAACGGTGCAATTGCCATACCAGGCGGTGATACAGCCCTACAGAATGCTCTCAACATTTCATCTGTCGAAGTTCATACAGGTCTTAGGAGCAAAGCTTAATTTCTTCAGCCTGCTGTGGTTGAAGAGGCACCATTGCACCTTCTTCACCATGCTGTCTGTGTGAAGGGACCATTTCAGGCTGTCAGTGATGTGCACGCCGAGGGACTTTAATCTTTTGAACCTCTGCACTGCAGCCCTGTCGATGTGGATGGGGGCATGTTCTCTACTTTCTCCTTTAGTCCATCATCTGCAATCTGTTCCTTCCTTTTGTTGACGTTGAGGTACAGATTATTTTCCTGGTACCTCTCCCTGCAAGTGCCAGCTGCCGATAACCCCCACACAAGACGGGGCGGGGCCGACAACGGTGGCTAGCTAGCCATACAACGGTAGACCGTGTCCTTCGCCCCCGTTTATTCTGGCACTGTTTTCCCACAGTTCTGGCGGCGAGAGCAGGTGTTCGGCAGGCGGGAGCGAAGGACACTGTGCTAGCTTAGCCAGATAGTCTTCCCAGTACACAGCAGGCGGGAGGCAGGAGCGACACCGTGTTCTAGCTAGCTAACTAGCAAGCTAAATGCATCATACGGGCCAGATTTCTGTACTTTGAAAGTTACATATCTTGATAACTTGATTGCTGACATGCAAAACATTGTTGGACTATATCAACAATGGACTAATGAAACAAATACAAACACTTTAAAAAAAAAAGTGCAGTATAACTGCAGGACACTGCAATATAACTGCAGTTAGAGTGCAGTATAATTTTGTCAATATGGGGGCGCTGTTTCCACTTTGTAAAAAATCGTGCCCAAATTAAACTGCCTCGTACTCTATTCTAGCTCGTACAATATGCATATTATTATTACTATTGGATAGAAAACACTCAAGTTTCTAAAACCGTTTGAATTATATCTGTGAGTAAAACAGAACTCATTTTGCAGCAAGCTTCCTGACAGGAAGTGAATAATCTGAAATCAAAGCTCTTTTCCAGGGCCTTCCTATTCATTTGCTTGAAATCTATGGATATACATGCACTTCATACGCCTTCAACTAGATGTCAACAGGCAGTGGGAGGTGGAATGGGGTGTCTAGCTTGATCTGAGGTCGAACAAGAGCTTTTGGAATGACGTGACCCCAATTTCCTTTGTCTACCAAGGCCCGGGAAGGAACCCTAGATTGACTTCTGAAAAGCTTTCAGTGTACACGGCTAATATCTCCGGCTTTGATTTTATTTGATACATGTGATAATATCATCGTAAAGTATGTTTTTTCAATATAGTTTTATCAGATTATTGAACGTTTATCGGGAGTTTTGGCGTTTTCCGTTCTCTGCGTTTGGTGAAGATGGACATCTTCGCGCCACTTGGCTAGCTAAGGTTGCTAATTCGACAGGAGAAGAGGACATTCTAAAACCAAACAATGATTTATTCTGGACAAAGGACTCCTTGTACAAGATTCTGATGGAAGCTCAGCAAAAGTAGGAACCATTTATGATGTTATTTCGTATTTCTGTGGAAAATGTTTAGTCCTATTTTCCGCCCTCATTGCGGGCGCTGTCTCGCTATAACGTAAGCTGTATGTCGTACTAAAGTTATTTTTAAAAATCTAACACAGCGGTTGCATTAAGAACTAGTGTATCTTTCATTTGCTGTACAACATGTATTTTTTAGTAAAGTTTATGATGAGTTATTTGGTCAGATTAGGTGAGTGTCAGAAATATATCCGGAGATTCTGGGATAAAGTTGCTACATTTTCACAATGTATAACCACGGATTTCAGCTCTAAATATGCAAATTTTCGAACAAAACATAAGTGTATTGTATAACCTGATGTTATAGGACTGTCATCTGATGAAGTTGGTCAAGGTTAGTGATTAATTTTATATCTTTTGCTGTTTTTTTGCGATCGCTACCTTTTGCTGCTGATAAATGGATTGTGTGTTTGGCTATTGTGGTAAGCTAATATAATGCTATATTGTGTTTTCGCTGTAAAACACTTAAAAAATCTGAAATATTGGCTGGATTCACAAGATGTTTATCTTTCATTTGCTGTACACCATGTATTTTTCATAAATGTTTTATGATGAGTATTTAGGTATTTCACGTTGCTCTCTGTAATTATTCTTGCTGCTTCGGTGCTATTTGTGATTGTAGCTGCAATGTAAAACTATGATTTTATACCTCAAATATGCAAATTTTTCTAACAAAACATAGATGTATTGTATAACATGTTATAAGACTATCATCTGATGAAGTTGTTTCTTGGTTAGTGACTAATTATATCTCTATTTGGTCGGTTTTGTGAAAAACTTTTGCTATTGTGGTTAGCTAATAGAAATACATATTGTGTTTTCGCTGTAAAACATTAAAAAAATCGGAAATGATGGCTGGATTCAAAAGATGTTTATCTTTCATTTGCTGTATTGGACTTGTGATTTCATGAAATTATATTATATGATATCCCTGTGGCGTTAGGCTAGCCTATGCTAGTCAGCTTTTTTGATGGGGGGGATCCCGGATCCGGGTTGGTGACTCGTTAGAGGATAACTGTAGTATGCTGTAAACACTGCGTCCAAATTTTTATTTTTATTTTTTACTGCAGTACAATGCAGTTTTTCTGCTATTACTACATCCAAAAAACACTATCAAAACTGCAATCTTTTTTTGTAAGGGAAAATATATTATTTGGGTAGAGCTTTTCTTTAACTAGCCTCTCAAATCACTTCATGATGGCAGAAGTGAGTGCTACTACAGAAGTGGGTGATAGTCATTTAGTTCAGTTATCTTTGCTTTCTTAGGTACAGGAACAATGGTGGACATCTTGAAGCAAGTGGGGCAACAGACTGGGATAGGGAGAGATTGAATTTGTCCGTAAATTCTCCAGCCAGCTGGTCTGCACATGCTCTGAGGTCACAGTTAAGGATGCAATCTGAGCCGGAAGCCTTGCGAGTGTTAACACGCTTAATATAATTTTCTCACGTCGAGAGCACACAGTCCTCATGAACATCCGTGGCTCAATGTTGTTTTCCTCGAAGCGGGCAAAGAAGGTGTTTAGATCGTCCAGAGCGAGGTCAGTGTCTGTTTTTGTAATCCGTGATTGTCTGGAGTCCCTGCCACATACGTCTCATGTCTGAGCAGTTGAATTGCCACTCCACCTTGTCCCTGTCTAATAAATAAATTTAATGTAGGACAATGTCACAAAAATAATCAATTTGGCCTGTCGTATCATTATAATACAGAAAATGTTGGCAATTTCAAAAGAACATTACACCATATTTTGAGTTGACTGCAGGCTATAGCTAGTAAAGCCAGACAATGGCATCTTTGAAAACTCACCTCATGTAGAACATGTTGTTTTGAAATCAGTAGGTTATTTATCTTCTCAAAAAATGTATGTTAATTTAATGTAAATAACAGATTAGGGTGGTCCACAGAGTTTATTGGTTAATTATTCGTTCATTCAATACATCTGCAACATTTTTTGACTCTGTTTATTCAGTTTTACACACAATTAGACAACACAGTGTAAACAATATTAATAATATACTCAACAATAGTTTTTTTTAAAGTATAAAGATACCTTACTTTAGACAAGTTAAATACACACAGGGCAGAAGGGTACAAAGGTTAAAGCTGTAGTTCAAACAAGAACATAGCGAACACCCTGCCACTGTTCCTGTAATCAGCCGAGGGTTTGGGGTGGAGAAATACAACCACTCACATTCACAGACAGTCATGACCACAAAGGCTGACCATCAACTGGACCAAAATTTAAGTTTACAATGGTGTTTTAAAAAAAGGAGCAAATTAAGCATACTTTTTAGGGTCTGACGGGGCAAGAGGCATAAGGCATAAGTTACATTATTCAAGCATTGATGGGCACACATCACCAATCTCAAGGCCTAACCCCACCAAAAAAATAAACTAGTTAAACTAGTAAGTCAGAGGTGTAATGTGGTGAGGTTGGACCCAGGTGCAGAGAAGAGACCAGATGAGGAATCAGTGGTTATGGATGAACATAATAGTTTACTGAGATACGGTAGCCGAAGGATCATGAAAACTCTCCCAGGAAACAAAAGCACAAGGTAAACAATTCAGAATTCATAATGAGTAATAGGACACACCTGAATGTCATTAATGTCTCCAGGACGGTCTCTGGCGCCCTCTGGTGACAGGTGGAACCATGACAAGAGGGAAGTCAAATAGATATTTATTTAGTTTTAATAAGAATGCCATCAGAAGGTGGACAGTTCATAGTAAGACCGGTATGGAGCCTAAGTTTCATAAAACAGTATGGAGTTCCCACCTGTATGCAATGTAATGTCTTATTTATAAGATGGGGGAACCACCATCTTCCAGTTCTGGAGTACTAGGCATCTAGCTAAAAGGGTGGTATAAAGATGGTTGCCTATGGGTAGTACTCCAAAAATGGCTGTAAGGGGAGACGGATCTATGACAGTGCCATATCAGAGAAACATTTAAATGTTAATTCCAACCCGACAGTTTATGACAGTCCCAAAACATATGAAACAGTGTTGCTGAGTAGGATCAAAATCTGAGAATATTCTTCCAAGTTTGGCCCCGGACTAGTGGATACACTGAACCACCTTGAAAAGTGGCAAACACTTTTATCCAAAGCAATTTTTAGTCACGCATACATTTAACTTTCAGGTGGTCATGGGAATCAAACCCACTGTCCTGGCACTGCAAGCTCCAAGCTCTACCAACTGAGCCACAGAGGAACACAAGCAGAAACCCAGGGAATACGAGAGGTTCAGAGAAATGCTGCTTGTGTCCTGCACTTAAACTCTCAGAATCACAACCACCTTTACTCACCAAGTACATTTACATGTACCGGGGATTTGACCTGGTGAAATGGTGCTGACAATGCCTTTCAATAAACAGACAGAATGTAGAAATAATCATTTACACAAACAGTATAAACACAACATATATAGTATGAACAATTACATGTAATAAAGTAGTTAATTAAAAAATAATATCAAGAATATACATAAGTATGGTGGTGATAAATGAATGGGGGTAAAATATTATACAGTGAAGGAAGTACTGCAGTGGTAAAGTTCACATTGGCATGTATAGTGGTGCATATATACAGAGATACACAGAAATGTACATATAATATTTAACAATACAGCATATTACATTGTTAATAGTGAGAACCATTCCCATAAAGACTCCAATACAGATAAGATACGTTCAGTTCATTTGGCTTAATCTTGAAGTCTTTCTAAAGTCTAAAGTTACATTTTGAAATTACCACCCCAAAAACATTTCCAGTGTGTATCGTTAGTATCAGGATCAAAGGTATGTATCTTCACACTTGTCTTTGTCCTCCGTCTCTTGTATGCTGTATTTCTCACAATCTCTGTTGTCTTTGTCCTCTTGTTATATTTCTTATACCATCTCTGTTGTCTTCATCATGGTCACTATCCAACAACACAACACCCTTTACACTTTATATCATCTCTAGGCATATTGCTTTCTTTCCCATTCCCCGTGCCATCACTATCGCTTTCGTTCCCATTCCCCGTGCCATCACTATCGTTTTCGTTCCCATTCCCCGTGCCATCACTATCGTTTTCGTTCCCATTCCCCGTGCCATCACTATCGCTTTCGTTCCCATTCCCCGTGCCATCACTATCGCTTTCGCTCACATTCCATGTGTCATAAATATTGAGAGTGTTCCCATTCCACATGTCATCAATATTGACTTCGTTCCCATTCCATGTGTCATCAATACCGCTTTCCTTCCCATGCCGTAACACAATCTCTATGAATGATTCTCCATGTAGAGCGAGTAAAACGTTGTCATTACAACTGAGCCTCTTGTCCTTCTCCTCAGAGCACTGGTCAGCAAGCTTCCTGCATCTCCTCCTGCAGAGGTAAGGGATGATTAACACCTGAAGAGATCTAGTGGCACACCGTATTATTAACTTCAGTTGATTAATTGGTTTATTTAAGCCTCAGATAACTGATACGTAAGAGATAGCCCCTCGTTGATTATGCGTTCTATGGAAAATAAGGAACGACGTGGAAGGTGTGTTACACGACGCGCTAGCGAAGTGGACTGACAACACGCCGTGTTGCCAACTTCTCAGTAAGGAAAGTAGCTATTGGCTGTCCTAAAAGTTGCTAAATGGCGTCATCACCTAATTTGCATAATTGGCCATGTGCATGTAATTGTGATGGACGCTGTAGGAGAGAGGAATAACGTCGTGGGGAAGACAAAGTGAGTAAAAAACACCCTAAATATGTTTAGAACTACAAACGAACTTCTGTCGATTCTTGTTTTTTTTATGTCACAATTCCAACTTTCCTCCTTTATCCGGGCTTGGGACCGGCAAAAGTGACACTCTGGCGGAGTTACTTATTTATTTATTTATTATCGTTTTCTTAATTTGGTTTGGTTTTTAACCTTATTGTACACTTAGTAGCCTACAACAAGTCACAGTAAAACATAAATTTTTAACCATAACATTTTTACATTTTTTTGTATACAATCTACATTAACAATCTAAATGGACAAAAAAGAGACAATTTACAATTTTTTATATTATGGTAACTAGTCTGACCTTAATTCAGGTTAATCGTTTTTTTTAATGTATGCCAGGGCGGGATCAGCCAGCTGCGGCTTCCCGCATGCCCGATTCATTTGCAGTCTGGACGCGAGGGGTGAACATCTCCTGCTCTGACTGCAGCTGGGAGGGACTGCTGTGCGATGACTGGGCCGCCTGTGAGTGCTTTGGGACGGGGCCCACGGCAGCACCCGCTGCTCGTTGAGAAGTGTAAGAACGATACGTGCTTTCACGTCAGTGTCCAAAAGTCTCCAATAACACCAGAAAAAGTCGCTAAATTTGTTGCAAGACCCTTTTTTGAAAATGTGTCGCTAGAGGGATCTGAAAACTCGCTAAGTTGGCAACACTGCTTCCACAGAGTTGCATTACTTTCTAGAGCCCTGATTTGATTATCCCTTTTATACCATGGCTATAATTTAAACACATTTGCCGCTAGACATTTGTTCATTTGCTGGTAAAAATGTGTTCATCATCCACTGAAGTACAGTAGCTTGCACGTTTACTAGATAGCTAAAGTAGTTGCCGTGGTAACCAAACAGACTTGCTAGTTTAGCTAACCAAACCATCAGTCCTAGCTTGCCATTATGAAAATCAAATTCAACAATGCCAATAATGTTTCCAATTCGACTTTTGCTTTCAAATGCAGCTCAAAAATAGAACATGTAAGAATACACTATAGCCATTGAATTATACCGTGCATTATAGGGAATTATCCAATGGGTGGGTCTAAAACTGAATGCTGATTGGTCAAATCCGCATTCCAGCTGGTGTCTATTCCACAAATTACCACCGGCTAAATCTATTACTTTAAAATGTCTATTTACTCTGTTCCACCTGACTGCGCAATCCACTGTCTCATCAGCCCAGCCAGGCAAATTATAAACTTGATCTCCACTATAAAAATTATATGCAGCTAGTTTGCTGGCTTTCCAGCTTCAGTTTGAAGTGATTGTGTTAGCTGTGCTGTTGGCTAGCTCCTCTGAACAACAGTGTCCTGACAAGAAAGCATATGTTCTATGCCAGGCGAAATCACATATCATTAGCTCATTATTAGGGATGTATACAAAATAAATGTCACTAGAAAACAACTCAAACAAACGCAAATTCCGCTAATTTGCTGTTATTCTGGCTGCACTGTTCGACGTGACTAAGTAAGCTGTAGCTGGCTAGCTAATTTGGCTAGCTAATTTTCCAGTCAGTATGGAATTGGAAAATTTAGAACGAACGACTAGGTTGCGTCCATAGATACAGAACAAAAAGACTTAACGACTGGGTCATGCCCCTGGCAACCGAACGAACGACCAGGTGGCTTGGATAGCAACCCTAGATTTGACTCGGGACTAAATCTTGTGGAATTATGAAATAGTATGAATAAATGTATCAAAATAATGTTTTTAATGAAAATATGTAAATTATTATTTGGTAACCCCTTGTAAAAAAGTGATAATGCCCAAGAATATGGTGTTTGAAGGATATATAATTGCACAGTTTGCCGGCCATCAACAAAACAACACTCATGTCAATATATCCTCCAAACACCGGCTTCTTGGGCCATATAATTCCCGCCTTAGAATGCTCTTCAAGCCAATCAGAAACAAGTATTCATCAATGCCATGGTATAAAATATAATATACATTAAGTACATGCATACCCCAAGAGAAGTAACTGGCAATCTGGGCGCCTCTTCGATTCACGTAAGCATTGTATTCCTTCCTCCAATAAGAAACCGTTTACTTGAAGGCTAAGAGAGAAAGAGAATAGAGGATTCATGAGTGGAACAGTAACACTGAAACAAATATAACAACACAGACAATGATAGTATTGTAGGTTGGACTCACATTATGTCCTTCAGGTTGAAACAGGCCTGGCTCAGACTGACTACACTGGCAGCACACCTCTCTGTCAAGCTGCTCACCAACAGATCTATTCCCTCCAGAGAGGTTTGAGAGTGTAGCAGCGAGATCAGTTCGTCAGCATGCTCATCCCACTCTGGCCTGGTAGAGGTCATTCATGTGACACAAACATAGACACAGACACCATTAAAATCTTTGACATATTTTTGTTTGTGTGCAGATATGTAATAGTATGGCCGGGATTTAATCCGAGGCGTGTTATAGAGCAGAGCACTAGACAGCATCGTTTTCAAAGCAATTTCGCTACCATTGGCAGAGACCGCATTCATAATAAACACTGCAGATGTTGGCTCAAGTATAAATGACCTTTAAAAGGCTCATTGTCAGCTGTCCAGTGTGCTTCTCTATAACCATGTCTGCCTGTGTGTGTGTGTGTGTGCGCATGTGCATGTAGTGTTGAGATTTAAATGGAAGACAGTAGTCTTTACTTATGCTTCAGAGTTTGACGTAGCTGAATGATGCGTCTCCAGTCAAATACATCATCGCCGTATAGGGACAATTCAACGCTGACAAGTGCTGACTGTAGACCTTCACGCCCTACGCCGCATCTGAGAGGCCTGCCTATGTGTATTCTGTACACATGAATGTATACCAATGGATGTTAATTCACTGTCTGGCTACAGTATGTTGAGCAAAGTGACTCACTATATGGCAGCAAGTCACATCAATTATATGAAATGCAATTAAACATAAAAAAAATTCACCAGTGAGAGTTTCAAGGTTCAATTTGAGATTTTCAAAATAAGGAATATTCAGGAAGTATAATTTATTAGTCTCCCTTACGTTAACCTACAATTGTCTGTAGGGTAGAGAAATGCGCGATCGTCAGCCACACGCCTCACTCTCAACCTGTCATCAGGAGCAAAAAAAAACATTTTTCACTGTACTACTCCAAACCTTTATATGAGGAAGATAAACTGTAGATTATTTGTGATATAATATGACCTACTTAGTGATGTCATAGATAAACTAGAGTGCAACAAGTACAATAATATTTCTTAACTACAGCTATAGGATCAAAATGTGTCAGCTCACTGAGTTTTTAACCTAGGCATTGGCACGGGAAGTCTTCAGGTCTCAGAAAGAGTTACTCATCACTTGAGTGTGCTTCAACGAATCATCTTCATAACACGTACAATAAATTCAGATATCCGCTGTGAAATGTGTGATTTGCGGTATTAGAGATGTGAAATTATACTTACTGCACTCCAGTCAAACGGTAGCCAGATGTTCTGATGGAGTCACAGATCATTTTCATCTCTGGCACTTTTATCCAAAGAACAATTTGGGGGGCTCTTCACAAACAAGAGATTTTTTAAATGATTGCATGAATAATTGAATTAACAAGATGCGTACTGTAAACACCAGATACAACACAGAAAATGATTTTCACAAACAAAATCTCTTCATCCACTCGAGGCAGTTATTCAA
This sequence comes from Salvelinus alpinus, assembly GCF_045679555.1. Taxonomy (NCBI): domain Eukaryota; kingdom Metazoa; phylum Chordata; class Actinopteri; order Salmoniformes; family Salmonidae; genus Salvelinus; species Salvelinus alpinus. The sequence continues at coordinate 12,041,655 of NC_092108.1, forward strand.
TCAACTTTTCAGAAATCATCTTTACAACTGTTAGTCAAATTCAATCAAATACACATTTCTACATTCATTTCAACTGAAAACCAAAATACAATTAATATTAAAGGATACTCACCGTACTCCATCTTTCTGTAGCTGGTCACTCAATGCTTCATCTTTCTGTAGCCTGCCACTCAATACTCCATCTTTCTGTAGCTGGCCACTCAATACTCCATCTTTCTGTAGCTGGCCACTCAATACTCCATCTTTCTGTAGCTGGCCACTCAATACTCCATCTTTCTGTAGCTGGCCACTCAATACTCCATCTTTCTGTAGCTGGCCACTCAATACTCCATCTTTCTCTAGCTGGCCACTCAATACTCCATCTTTCTGTAGCTGGCCACTCAATACTCCATCTTTCTGTAGCTGGCCACTCAAAACAACATTCCCACAACTATGAAGCCTGAGGAAACAGTGACACGTCATATTCTTGTGAATTTAATAGACAGTATTATTGTGGAAATGATGTAATGTTCAATTTTGGTAACACTTCCCATCAATAATCTCCATGAATATCCTCATAATGCATTAAGCACATTTATAATGCCTTATGATAAATGCATAAAGCATTGTGATGCATGACATACAGTAGTTGCTAACAACTGCTTACAAACATCTACAGTAGGACTACATTTCAATGACATGTTAGTCATTTAGCAGAAGCTCTTGTCCAGAGCGATTTACAGCTAATAGATTCATGCTAGTTGCGACAACCACATATCACATGTCAGAGTAGGTAAAACTTGCATGTCAAGTGCAAGATTTTCCATAGGTTTACAAATGCTTTCATAAGAATGACCACGTTCATATAGCATTATGATCAAGGCTGTATAATGTCTTATGAATCAAAGTGTTATAATGCCCTATAGGAAAAGCTCAACAGGAAAGGAAATATTGCATTATACAGTACATGCTCATTCAGGGGGCGGCTATATTGTCAACAGATCTTAAGTTTCTGGGTCATTTCTTGCATGGAATAGCCTTCATTTCTCAGAACAAGAATAGACTGATGAGTTTCAGAAGAAAGTTCTTTGTTTCTGGCCATTTTGAGCCTATAATCGAACCCACAAATGCTGATGCTCCAGATACTCAACTAGTCTAAAGGCCAGTTTTATTGCTTCTTTAATCAGAACAACAGTTATCAGCTATGCTTACATAATTGCAAAAGGGTTTTCTAATGATCAATTAGCCTTTTAAAATGATAAACTTGGATTAGCTAACACAACGTGCCATTGGAACACAGGAGTGATGGTTGCTGATAATGGGCCTCTGTACGCCTATGTAGATATTCCATTAAAAATCAGCAGTTTCCAGCTACAATAGTCATTTATAACATTAACAATGTCTACACTGTATTTCTGATCAATTTGATGTTATTTTAAATGGACAAAAAAATTGCTTTTCTTTCAAAAACAAGGACATTTCTAAGTGACCCCAAACTTTTGAATGGTAGCTTGAGGCATTCTGCTGTTTTCAAAGACAATCAATTAAATTAAATATTGTATGATATATAATCAGTTGATTGGGAGCTAAAATAAAAGTTCAGACTTACTTTATCAGATCCAAGACTCCATGTGCCTTACTGATGAGGAACATGAATTTGTCAGCTGTATTGCTGGTGATGGACTTCACTCCAATTTGAACTTTTCTGGTTTTATGTTTGGCGAGACAAACAAGCAAGTCCTGTACTTTCTCATCAGAGAAGTTGTTCTTACGCAGACTGAAAAATACAGACAAATTGGAGTTAGGCACAGAGAGCACAGAGAGCAACATAAACAATCCCTCTAAAAACATCCTGAGTAACAGAAACAATCCCTCTAAAAACATCCTGAGTAACAGAAACAATCCCTCTAAAAACATCCTGAGTAACAGAAACAATCCCTCTAAAAACATCCTGAGTAACAGAAACAATCCCTCTAAAAACATCCAGAGTAACAAACATTCCTTCTAAATGCAATATTTCTTTATCAAAAAAATATATGAATCTGGTTATCAAACTTAATGAAGGATGTTTGTTGAAGGTTTGTGTGAACCATCACTAATAACAGACTAGTGTGGTTTGAATAATGTTGTTTCAAAGTAGCAGACTGAAGGTAGAAAAGTTATTGAGAAATTATTATTCATATAATTGGTATGAATTGGGCTGAGGTTGTTGATGTAGAGATGCAGTAAATTAAACTGAAAAACTGTTTATGGTGAATAAGGTATGATGTTACAGTAAAGATCATGTGATTCTTACTCCAGCTCCAGACTCTTTCCTTCTCCCAGCGCTGTCAACAGATCATCTAAATCATCATCGGCTAGGTCGTCCACCTGCAACCTACAAAGTGTTCCCCCAAAAAACATGAAGTGACTGATATGTCAGAAAGAATTAATCGAAGAGTTAAAATTGTAAAAATATATATATAAAACAGGTTTGAATCCTGGATGCTGATTAATTGATAGCAGGGAGTTATTCACGATAATTCCCGCAAAATGCCATGATGCCTTAATTCCATTTAAAGTATCAATGTGCATCCACTTTCCTGTAGCCCAGACAGGTATTCATAAACTTAATCTCCACCAGAAAAAAGTTTCTAGATGCTTCTTGCCTGGTTTGGTACAGCTGGGGTTAATAACATAAGCCTCGCTGTGTGCCTAACCAACATGTTGTATTTATTTTTTACCTCCCCCGTGCAATACATATGAGCGTGACGAGACTGACAGCTTCTCGGAACCAGGTGAATTCATTTATCTGAATCATTATAACGGATAAATCCAAATAAATGGCAACACTAAAACGAAGGTAAAGCAAATGAAAATGCACATAGTCTGTTGTCATTTCAGCTGCTTGATGTGATCGTGTGTACAAAGGCTAGCTAGCTAGATAGCCAACTAAAGCTGAGGAGAAGTAACGTTTGCCTAGCAATCTTCCATGACTATATTATTTACTTGGCAATCAGCTGGTTTTTGCCTATTTATAAATGATTTATTAAATAATGATTTATTGAAGTTCTTGTCTCATCATCATTGAACCTATGCTAGCTAGCTAGATGCCATTGATTTTGGCTTCGCCCTCGGCCAAAGAACATTCCTTGGGTCGGGAGTTATCACATGATAATCCCCGGGTTCTCATGGCTTATTACTTAAATATACATTATGGAAATGATCTCCCTTGGCTCCATTGATGAGGTTGCAGGAGAAACTGAGCATAATTCAGTTTACATTATTTATTCAAAATCAAAAACATTGGTAAAAATAGGCTATCTACATTAAAGGGACAAGCAACAATACTCACACAAGAGCTTTACATTTCTGCAACGCTGGCAGAAGGATTTTCATGTTCTCTGCAGTTAAATTGCACCTACTCAGTTCAAGACATTCGATGGACTTGCAATGCTGAAGACAATACATCAACACCCAACAGTCTGTTTTCTTCAGGGGACTTCCTGACATATTAATGTCTGTGTATGTTTCCATGGCTTCTTTAACAAAATCATCTGCATGGAGCTCATATAGACAATGAAATGTGAAAAGCTGCATTGTACATCTAACGATTTGATCCTCCTTTCCTTTTTCAATGACTTCCAGAATAAAATGTTTGAGCTGGGTCCAGATTCCTTGAGAACAAGAGATGTGTTTTTCCTCCAGTCGTTTTACAACGTCCTTGTTTAAGATGCCAAAGAGAAATTGAACAATGGGTAGGAGGTGAAAGGGTAGGAAGTGAAAGGGTAGGAGAAGAAAGGGTAACGGTCCACATCGAACCTTAGAAAGTAGCTCTCTAACTTTCCCCTGAGCTTCCTCATCACCCAGTAACACGTACGAGAGGGCTGTGAAAAACTCCTGGAAGCTGAGGTGCATGAAGTTGTACATAGTGGTCTGACTTACTCTCTTCTTTTGGAGAAACTTACACAAGAAGGGGACTTTGGAAGGATCTGACACGGTCTGTGAGACACTATCATGGTCAAATAACACTTGCTGCTCTACCATTCCCTTTTCTGCCAGCTTGCCTAGTCCTTGGAGGATAGTAAGAGCTGACTGACCCAAATCCTGACAGTGATGCTTCAACAGAGTGTCAACAAATTCAACAAAGATGGAGGTGGTGGTCTCCAGCGATTGTATCATCTCTGTGCCTTCATCAAACTGCTCCCTATAAACTGTGCAAATGATCCAGCAGATGACTGGAATGAAACATGTTGTGAAAAGGGTTTCATTTTTCCTCACAGAGTCATAGGCTTGATGTGAGTGTTGCTTTCGTTTGAAGAACTTCTCAAAGTAGACCTTCACGCCTTCCTCAGAAAAGCCCAATATCTCAGCGTATCTCACTGGATGTTTGACCACTTCTTTTAGTTTGTCCAGCGCTGTGGACCTGGTGGTAACAAGCAGGAAGGACTCGTGCAATATCTGTTTCTGTATCAGACCACTCAGTGTCACTTCGGGGGAGCATTGTGTCCACGGGTCCCTGGGAAGGGAGTCTTTAGGTACATCAAGTGAGAAGTTGAGCTCATCAAAGCCGTCTACCAGGAAGAGAACCCTCTCAGGAGACTGGCGAAGGACGTGCTTGATCATTGATGATGAACTTTGATTGTAGTTCAGCAGATCCATCACACTTTTATTTCCAGTGGCCTGGTTCAGTTCTCTGCACCTCAGGTGAAAAACAAAGTCAAATCGGTCTTCGTAAAGTCTTCCAAACGCCCAGTCAGACATGATCTTCTGAGTGGTAAATGACTTGCCAGTTCCAGAGTTGCCCTGCAGTATCACTGTTGTCTGAATGTCTCCATGCTCGTCTGGATCAAACAGCCTCTCCACTTTGGTACTCTTGTAGGTCTCGCTGTCCCTCTGGTCCATGACTTGATAAAAGTTCTGTCCTCTGGAGCGGATCTCCTCCTCTCTCTCTCTCTGCTGACGGTGTTTCTGGATGATCAGGGGCTCAGTGTAGCGGTCATCTAGCTTCACATGTTCTCCAGGGAGAGAGTTGTACTCCTGCACTGTGGCATATTCACCTCTGATGAATTCCTTGTACTCTAGGCTTATTGTGCTATTGTTCTCTACACATTGATACAATAACAGAAAGGCAATTAATATTTTTACAAAACTTTTTCTGTTGAAAACAATGTTTAAATCATATTATTTGAATCATATTAATTTTAACATTTAAAAATGTGGAAAAGACATGGCTTACCTCGTTGATCTCCTTGTTTGATGTGGAATTCTATATACATGATACAAATGATGAATAAATACTTCACATTAAATTCTTATTACAGTACAAGATGTTATGGCAGACTCAATTTTCAAAAACGCAACAGTCAGTTTGGGCAGGGCACTGTTTCACCTTCCTGTACAACTTGGCTCTCAAGATTACATGTCTGTGTACATCTTCACTCACCCAAGTCCTGGAACAGATTAGGTTCATGCTCCTTCAGCATGGAGAGAAAGGTAGATTTCACTTTGTTTCCTCCAGAGTGGAGGGCTGTAAAGAGCTCCCTCATTTTGTCCTGATTAGTCCTGGCAGCACTGATGTTGGAGTACACCTCTTCATGGATCATGTTTTGAGAGAGTAGGTCTTCAGCTATAGGCATCACCATGGTGACCCTCTGAATGAGATCGGACCTGTACTTGTCCACGAACTGAGCACCTGTAGAGGGCATAGGTTAAACGTCATTATTATCAAGAATATACAGATTATTTACCCTTTTACTGGCACAGCAAGAAGAAAAAGATGATCTGGATTTTTTTTCTTTCTGCAAAATATGTGTATTTAGTCTCAGTAAATTAATTTTTGTTAGCATTACTTAAACTTTGATAGATAATGCATTGCAAGCAACTCAACCACGATGCATCTCAACCAGACGGTTGAGTTGACCAATTAGAGTATACACATTTTGGATTGGAATTAGCGTGGAGTTTTTAAATCTAAAAAATTACTTTTTCTTCTTCATTTACTGTACCTTTAATGGAAGACAGGATACATGAGGATGGATATGAAATGTGATACATTTGTGTGTCAAAATATGAATATTAAAATGCGTGTAAATTAATGCATTTTCAGTTTATATGCTTAGAATACGAGTACAATTACATGTACTGAATGATATTGTGAAACTCATTGAAGATAACAGACAGACAGTAACTAATTATATGGATTTGAAAGGATTTTTGTATTTGCACAGACAAAAAAATCCCATTACAATATTTCTCCATAGTCCATTATCACTAGCTTTACATAATAGCATTCTTTTAATGGGCAACTCAACTGCCTGGTAGAGCATATTTTTAAGAGTTCCTAAAATTGTAAAACAACATATTAGTAGTTTAATCATTCTTAAATTAGGTTTTTGAGGTCAACAACATTTTACAAACTTGCAATTTCCCATTTTATACAATATGCCAAATAAAATGTATATATGTTTAACTTCATTTGAAATTGGTTTAAAATAACCGCCGGATCGAACTGCCTGTTAAAAAGGTTATAAATGGCATGTCATCTTGGTCGATTATCATCTTGGTTTATTATCATCTTGGTTACAGGAGTAGGTTACATGCATGTCCTGTGACTGCAGCATCATAATTCTGCTCAGTTCAATAGCTGACCACAAGACGGTACTGTAGGCTACTACTTTGACATGTCACAGTTAGGAGACACAATAAACACAATCAAGTGGTACGGTATAATAAACAGCAGACTACACACACTACACGAGTTTTGCTGCTGGTAGTTGGTAGAGTTTGGTATTTGAGGGTTTTGGCGTGGGTGATAGTTGTGGATCGGGGTTGGACTTAGCCTGGCAGGGCCAACCCCCCAAGGTTGTGCTGGTCATCCTGCTGGTGGGGGCAGCTTCTGGTAGTGAACCGAGGTTTAGATGGACCCAGGACGTCACTGAGGACTATGTCAGGACCTATTTACGACGTTCTCAGGACTTTCATTTTGCTAGTCCTTAAGTCGTCACGTGATTGTCCCAAGGGAACATTCTCTCTGGGACCTTTGTGTAATTCCTGGTTTCAGGACCTTCTTGGGTCCAGGTGACCATGACACAATGTCCCAACCATGACACAACGTCCCAAGAATGTCCTAAAAACTTCCCAGAGAACGTCCCCGGGACCAACCGGGAACTAGACAAATCTTCTAGGAGACCATGACACAACGTCCTGACGACTTTAGGAGACCGTTTTGTGATGTCCCGGGGACGTCCTAACGACTCGTTGTTGTTTGCAGGGAAGCTTAAAGCTCTCCTCCCGAAACACTGTTATAAACAAATAACCTCAGGATTGACTGGAGCTATAGTAGTGTATTAGTATAGTTCTGTATAGTCTCACCATATCCAAGTCTAACTTACTGTGTTCAGACGACTCCATTTTGCTCTCAGGAAAGGTCACACCTCAGCACGAAGTCATCTGTCTCTTCACTGGTTGTCTACTAGGGAAACAATCAGTAAGGATATGCAATTCTATGCCCATGCAATATATCAAATCAAATGTATTTATAAAGCCCTCCTTACATACATTCTACACCTGCAATGCAGGTGTAGAAGCATGGTGGCTAGGAAAAACTCCCTAGAAAGGCCAGAACCTAAGAAGAAACGTAGAGAGGAACCAGGCTATGAGGGGTGGCCAGTCCTCTTCTGGCTGTGCCGGGTGCAGATTATAACAGAACAAGGCCAAGATGTTCAAATGTTCATAGATGACCAACAGTGTCAAATAATAATAATCACAGTGGTTGTCGAGGGTGCAACAGGTCAGCACCTCAGGAGTAAATGTCAGTTGACATTTCATAGCCGATCATTCAGAGTATCTCTACCGTTCCTGCTGTCTCTGGACAGTTGAAAACAGCAGGTCTGGGACAGGTAGCACGTCCGGTGAACAGGTCAGGGTTCCATAGCCACAAGCAGAACAGTTGAAACTGGAGTAGCAGCACGACCAGGTGGATTGGGGACAGCAAGGAGTCATCAGGCCAGGTAGTCCTTAGGCATGGTCCTAGGGCTCAGGTCCTCCGAGAGAGAGAATTAGAGAGAGCATACTTAAATTCACACAGGACACCGGATAAGACAGGAGAAATACTCCAGATATAACAGACTGACCCTAGACCCCCAACATAAACTATTGCAGCATAAATACTGGAGGCTGAGACAGGAGGGGTCGGGAGGCACTGTGGCCCCGTCCGACGATACCTCGTATATTAGATAACAGGTATATTTGGAGAATAGGAGTATTTGACAGTTAAGAATTAAGAAATACAAAAGGACCAAGGTACTTTTAATAAAATTAAAATTTACATTTAAGTCATTTAGCAGACGCTCTTATCCAGAGCGACTTACAAATTGGAATGCCTTCATTGGTATGGAATGTTCAACGGAGAAAAAAATCCATGCAAGCAGTTTTTAAATGTTTGTTCCATTTAACATGCTGTAACAACAAAAGCATTTTAATTATATGAAGTATGTTTTTTTAGACGACCAATGAACCAAAGATCACCTTCTATTTACAAATGTCTACTGTATTATAGCAGCACTTCCTTACCTTCTTCTTGTCAACAAGATATTAAAACTAGTTCACTTACTTCAGGTTGAAATGTCTGTTTTTCTTTGTCTCTTTGTGGCCCACAAATGCTCAATGTCAGTCCAATTTCTTTTGTCCCAGTTTTCTACAGGAGGCGCACCTTAAGGGTTGGGCTTATTTAACTTTACCCTACCTGAAGAATGACACATTCCGTTTGCAATTCTATCATGTCCTAACCTGTTTCCAATACATTTTAACTGTAGTAATAAAAAATAAAAAAACGATACTAAAAACTAAACATGCTCTAAAATGTACTCCAAGCTAGCTTTTTCATGTTATTTTTCCCACAGTTGTTACATGATTTGCCATATGCGGGGCATTTTTTTGGCTTGTGGATAAATCCACATTTTCCACATGTAGTGTTTTGATTTCTCTCTTTTGCAAGGCGTTGTGTGTTGTGCTCCTCTCTTTTTATTGAATACACTGACGTCTCATCCCTGCACAGCTCTTTAGCTTGTGCTCTGGTGGATTCAGCTGCTCGACACATATTCACTGCTTTATCCAAAGTTAAATCTTGCTCACGCAGCAATCTCTCCTTGAGTCCATTATCCAGTATGCCACAGACTATCCTGTCTTTCACTAGTGAGTCTTTCAGATTTTCGAATTCACACGTTTTACTCAGTGTGTTAAGCTCAGCCAAATACTGGTCAAAACTGACTCCCTGTTTCTGATCATGAGAGAAAAACGTGTATCTCTCAAACGTGACGTTCTGGCTTGGTACAAAGTACTCCTCAAATGTATCCATTAGCACAGTCAATGTCAAGTTTGCCTCTTCTTGCTGAAAGCTATTGTAAATGTCAAATGCATCCTCTCCAATAACATGCAGAAAAATGGAAGCTTTCAATTTGTCATCATCTCCTCCTGCACCACTGACTGCTGGGTAACAGGTAGATGTTGAATCTCTGCTTGAAACGTTTCCAATTGCCAGCTAGATTGCCTGTTAACTGCATAGGAGTAGGAGGACTAAGCCTATCCATGACGGAGAACAGGAAGTGTCAATTTCTCTTACTTCACAGTATGTTGCTCATCAACAGATTCCAATGCAGCCTCGCCGCTGTCGCTCTCGCAAGCTAGCGTCTTCGACCACTCACGTCACTTGACTTGTGGTAGAACGTTCAATTTTCGTCGCGGAAATTTGCAGAGTTACTCCTTTCTTTTCTCTGTCTCGTCATAGCGACTACCAATCTGACACCATGTTATGTTTGTTCCTTATATAATGACAAACCGGGGCGTAGGTTTAACTACTTTTAATGAACATATACTTCAGCTCGAAAACTCCTTGTTTAGCCATGCAAGGCATTCTTTAACCCTCTCCCGCGCCCGCATAGCCTGCTGGGTAACGTAGTCTAAATGTTATTAACGCATAACAACACACACAACATTTTGTAATGGTGTAACACAATATTGGGATTTGTAAACATTGATCAATCAATTTGTTAGAAGACAGAAAGACAAGTGTTACAGTAGACAGTGTTTATTATTATGTTCGCTAGCCAATACTACTGTATATGCAATACATTCACTGGTAGAGTTATATGTAGACTACTAATATAATTGCCTAATTTCCAAAGACAAAAACAAAATAAAGAGATAAGACACATTCAAATGGCTGCAATGATATGGTAATATGAATGTAAGTGTAATGAACAGACAGGAGACAGAGAGCTGGTTTCAAGCGCAGGGCGCAGCAGGTGTTTATTTGTAAAGGACCACAGGAGGGAGCAGGTAGCTGGGTCCAGGGGCAGGCAGAAGGTCAAACACAGGGGGTCCAAAAAGGCAACAGTACAGGCGGGGAAAAGGCTAGGAATGTCATCTGAGAGATCAGGCAATTGGTTGATAACAGGAAATCCGAAAGTACAGGCAGGGAATAGGCAAAAGGCATCATTAGTGAGGCTGGAAAAAACTATCATACATGGGAGGATTAAATGACGGGAAAAACAGAGCTCCGAATAGAAGTGTGTAACAAAACAAACAATACCTCACAATGATGGGGTGCAAAGAACTGAACTAAATAGTGTGTGTAAATGACATACAGGTGTGTGATCAGGTGATCAGAATTCGTATGATTGGGATCTGGAGAGTGAGCTGTGTTCAGGGGATCTATGTGTTTGAGGGTGTGAGTTGGAAGCAGACGTTACAATAAGACAGTTGAATATTTCCCATAATAGATTAATTAATCAAAACACAGGTTACAAACCATGTATCAAAGATTTAACTACAGTTGTGGTGATTACACGGGTCATCTCACAGGATAACGGACACATCCTCTTTTAAAGCATAATACTTACACGGAATCCACACTGGATGCGCGCGTGCGCCATCGTGCGCCATCGTGCATAAATGTATTTTGTCCCCCCACACCAAACGTGATCATGACACGCAGGTTAAAATATCAAAACAAACTCTGAACCAATTATATTAATTTGTGGACAGGTCGAAAAGCATTAAAACATTTATGGCAATTTAGCTAGTTAGCTTGCACTTGCTAGCTAATTTGTCCTATTTAGCTAGCTTGCTGTTGCTAGCTAATTTGTCCTGGGATATAAACATTGATTTGTTATTTTACCTGAAATGCACAAGGTCCTCTACTCCACCAATTAATCCACACATAAAACGGTCAACCGAATCGTTTCTAGTCATCTCTCCTCCTTCCAGGCTTTTTCTTCTCTTGACTTTATATTGCGATTGGCAACTTTCATAAATTACGTGCATTACCGCCACCGACCTATTTCGTCTTTCAGTCACACACGTGGGTATAACCAATGAGGAGATGGCACGTGGGTACCTGCTTCTATAAACCAATGAGGAGATCGGAGAGGCAGGACTTGCAGCGCGATCTGCGTCAGAAATAGAACTGACTTCTATTTTAGCCCTTGGCAATGTAGACGCTCGTTGGCGCGCGTGAGCAGTGTGGGTGAATTAATTGAATAATATAGATTTCTACATTTATTTTGCCATGCACGCGACGCGAGCGGTGTAGTCAGCCTGTTAGCTGTAGAACGTCATCTAACAAATTGCACCAACACCACTACAAATATATTTTTCTTTGTTGGTCCAAAATTACACGTTGATTAAGAAAAAATGACAAATGACATTGCTCTTATCAATCTAGTGGCGCAGTGGTCTAACGCACTGCATCTCAGTGCTAGAGGCGTCACTACAGACCCTGGTTCGATTACAGGCTGTATCACAAACGGCAATTGGGAGTCCCATAGGGCAGTGCACAATTGACCAAACGTCGTCCTGGGTAGGGTTTGGCCGGGGTAGGCCGTCATTGTAAATAAGAATTTGTCCTTAACTGACTTGACTAGTTAAATAAAGGTTAAATAACATTTTTTAATATGCCTATTTTAATGTGGGAATAATGTGAGATTATGTCAGTGGTATCTTGCTAAATGTATCAATGTCACATGTGTTTTACAAGTTGTTACGTGGTTTGCAAGTTGTTACGTGGTTTGCATGTTGTTACGTATTTTGCATGTTGTTACGTGTTTTGCATGTTGTTACATGTTTTGCATGTTGTTACATGTGTTTTACATGTTGTTACAGCGCCTTCAGAAATTATTAACACCCCTTGACTTTTTCCACATTTTTTTGTAACAGTCTGAATTAACAGTGGATTAAATTGAGATTTAGTGTCAGTGATCTACACACAACATCCCATAATGTCAAAGCGAATTATGTTTTTAGAAATGTTAAAACATGAAAAGCTGAAATGTTTTCAGTCAATAAGTATTCAACCCCTTTGTTATGGCAAGTCTAAATACATTCAGGAGTAAACATCTGCTTGATGGCTGTAGGAGACTGACCTGTAGTATGTCACTCTGCTTGATGGCTGTAGGAGACTGACCTGTAGTATGTCACTCTGCTTGATGGCTGTAGGAGACTGACCTATAGTATGTCATTCTGCTTGATGGCTGTAGGAGACTGACCTGTAGTATGTCACTCTGCTTGATGGCTGTAGGAGACTGACCTATAGTATGTCACTCTGCTTGATGGTTGTAGGAGACTGACCTATAGTATGTCACTCTGCTTGATGGCTGTAGGAGACTGACCTGTAGTATGTCACTCTGCTTGATGGTTGTAGGAGACTGACCTATAGTATGTCACTCTGCTTGATGGCTGTAGGAGACTGACCTGTAGTATGTCACTCTGCTTGATGGCTGTAGGAGACTGACCTATAGTATGTCACTCTGCTTGATGGTTGTAGGAGACTGACCTATAGTATGTCACTCTGCTTGATGGCTGTAGGAGACTGACCTGTAGTATGTCACTCTGCTTGATGGCTGTAGGAGACTGACCTATAGTATGTCACTCTGCTTGATGGTTGTAGGAGACTGACCTATAGTATGTCACTCTGCTTGATGGCTGTAGGAGACTGACCTGTAGTATGTCACTCTGCTTGATGGCTGTAGGAGACTGACCTGTAGTATGTCACTCTGCTTGATGGCTGTAGGAGACTGACCGGTAGTATGTCATTCTGCTTGATGGCTGTAGGAGACTGACCGGTAGTATGGCACTCTGCTTGATGGCTGTAGGAGACTGACCTATAGTATGTCACTCTGCTTGATGGCTGTAGGAGACTGACCTATAGTATGTCACTCTGCTTGATGGCTGTAGGAGACTGACCTGTAGTATGTCACTCTGCTTGATGGCTGTAGGAGACTGACCTATAGTATGTCACTCTGCTTGATGGTTGTAGGAGACTGACCTATAGTATGTCACTCTGCTTGATGGCTGTAGGAGACTGACCTGTAGTATGTCACTCTGCTTGATGGCTGTAGGAGACTGACCTATAGTATGTCACTCTGCTTGATGGTTGTAGGAGACTGACCTATAGTATGTCACTCTGCTTGATGGCTGTAGGAGACTGACCGGTAGTATGTCACTCTGCTTGATGGCTGTAGGAGACTGACCTATAGTATGTCACTCTGCTTGATGGCTGTAGGAGACTGGCCTGTAGTATGTCACTCTGCTTGATGGCTGTAGGAGACTGACCTATAGTATGTCACTCTGCTTGATGGCTGTAGTAGACTGACCTATAGTATGTCATTCTGCTTGATGGCTGTAGGAGACTGACCGGTAGTATGGCACTCTGCTTGATGGCTGTAGGAGACTGACCGGTAGTATGGCACTCTGCTTGATGGCTGTAGGAGACTGACCGGTAGTATGGCACTCTGCTTGATGGCTGTAGGAGACTGACCTGTAGTATGTCACTCTGCTTGATGGCTGTAGGAGACTGACCTATAGTATGTCACTCTGCTTGATGGTTGTAGGAGACTGACCTATAGTATGTCACTCTGCTTGATGGCTGTAGGAGACTGACCTGTAGTATGTCATTCTGCTTGATGGCTGTAGGAGACTGACCTATAGTATGTCACTCTGCTTGATGGTTGTAGGAGACTGACCTATAGTATGTCACTCTGCTTGATGGCTGTAGGAGACTGACCTGTAGTATGTCACTCTGCTTGATGGCTGTAGGAGACTGACCTGTAGTATGTCACTCTGCTTGATGGCTGTAGGAGACTGACCGGTAGTATGTCATTCTGCTTGATGGCTGTAAGAGACTGACCGGTAGTATGGCACTCTGCTTGATGGCTGTAGGAGACTGACCTATAGTATGTCACTCTGCTTGATGGCTGTAGGAGACTGACCTATAGTATGTCACTCTGCTTGATGGCTGTAGGAGACTGACCTGTAGTATGTCACTCTGCTTGATGGCTGTAGGAGACTGACCTATAGTATGTCACTCTGCTTGATGGTTGTAGGAGACTGACCTATAGTATGTCACTCTGCTTGATGGCTGTAGGAGACTGACCTGTAGTATGTCACTCTGCTTGATGGCTGTAGGAGACTGACCTATAGTATGTCACTCTGCTTGATGGTTGTAGGAGACTGACCTATAGTATGTCACTCTGCTTGATGGCTGTAGGAGACTGACCGGTAGTATGTCACTCTGCTTGATGGCTGTAGGAGACTGACCTATAGTATGTCACTCTGCTTGATGGCTGTAGGAGACTGACCTGTAGTATGTCACTCTGCTTGATGGCTGTAGGAGACTGACCTATAGTATGTCACTCTGCTTGATGGCTGTAGTAGACTGACCTATAGTATGTCATTCTGCTTGATGGCTGTAGGAGACTGACCGGTAGTATGGCACTCTGCTTGATGGCTGTAGGAGACTGACCGGTAGTATGGCACTCTGCTTGATGGCTGTAGGAGACTGACCGGTAGTATGGCACTCTGCTTGATGGCTGTAGGAGACTGACCTGTAGTATGTCACTCTGCTTGATGGCTGTAGGAGACTGACCTATAGTATGTCACTCTGCTTGATGGTTGTAGGAGACTGACCTATAGTATGTCACTCTGCTTGATGGCTGTAGGAGACTGACCTGTAGTATGTCATTCTGCTTGATGGCTGTAGGAGACTGACCTATAGTATGTCACTCTGCTTGATGGCTGTAGGAGACTGACCTGTAGTATGTCACTTTGCTTGATGGCTGTAGGAGACTGACCTATAGTATGTCATTCTGCTTGATGGCTGTAGGAGACTGACCGGTAGTATGGCACTCTGCTTGATGGCTGTAGGAGACTGACCTGTAGTATGTCACTCTGCTTGATGGCTGTAGGAGACTGACCTGTAGTATGTCATTCTGCTTGATGGCTGTAGGAGACTGACCTGTAGTATGTCACTCTGCTTGATGGCTGTAGGAGACTGACCTATAGTATGTCACTCTGCTTGATGGCTGTAGTAGACTGACCTATAGTATGTCACTCTGCTTGATGGCTGTAGGAGACTGACCTGTAGTATGTCATTCTGCTTGATGGCTGTAGGAGACTGACCGGTAGTATGGCACTCTGCTTGATGGCTGTAGGAGACTGACCTTTAGTATGTCACTCTGCTTGATGGCTGTAGGCGACTGACCTGTAGTATGTCACTCTGCTTGATGGCTGTAGGAGACTGACCTATAGTATGTCACTCTGCTTGATGGCTGTAGTAGACTGACCTATAGTATGTCACTCTGCTTGATGGCTGTAGGAGACTGACCTGTAGTATGTCACTCTGCTTGATGGCTGTAGGAGACTGACCTATATAGTATAGTGGCTGTAGGAGACTGACCTGTAGTATGTCACTCTGCTTGATGGCTGTAGGAGACTGACCTTTAGTATGTCACTCTGCTTGATGGCTGTAGGCGACTGACCTATAGCACCTGAGTTTGTCCAGAATGCCCAATCACAGTAAAACATAGGTACAGCCAGAAGAGGACTGGCCACCCCTCATAGCCTGGTTCCTCTCTAGGTGTCACGCCCTGACCTTAGTATTCTTTGTTTTCTTTATTATTTTGGTTAGGTCAGGGTGTGACGAGGGTGGTATGTGTTGTTTTTGTCTCGTCTAGGGTTTTGTATGTCTAGGTGTGTGTGTCTAGTCTAGACATATGTAGGTCTATGGTGGCCTGGATTGGTTCCCAATCAGAGGCAGCTGTTTATTGTTGTCTCTGATTGGGGATCCTATTTAGGTTGCCATTTTCCAGTTTTGGTTTGTGGGTTATTGTCTATGTGAAGTTGCATGTCTGCACTCATTGTTTATAGCGTTCACGTTAGTTTGTTTAGTGTTCTTCGTCTTACATTAAAAGTATGTATTCACATCACACTGCGCTTTGGTCTCCTCACTACGACGAACGTGACACTAGGTTTCTTCATAGGTTTTGGCCTTTCTAGGGAGTTTTTCCTAGCCACCGTGCTTCTACACCTGCATTGCTTGCTGTTTGGGGTTTTAGGCTGGGTTTCTTCCTAGGTTCCTGCCTTTCTAGGGAGTTTTTCCTAGCCACCGTGCTTCTACACCTGCATTGCTTGCTGTTTGGGGTTTTAGGCTGGGTTTCTGTACAGCACTTTGAGATATCAGCTGATATAAGAAGGGCTATATAAATACATTTGATTTGAATTTGATTTGTATAGGTCGGTCTAAAGGCATCCAGGTGACTGCATCAACTATGTCCTTATGGACAGTCTGAAAAAACAGCTTTGTGTTGAATTCATGTTGTACGGTCTGTAACTATGTGGATGAAGCCAGAAAAACAATGAAATACCCATCAGAATAGTACATACTGTCAACGGAACACCTTGATATCCATCCACAGTCTGGCTGTGTCACATAAGGCATCCTATTCCCTATATAGTGTGTGGTCTCCAGGAGCAGGGGCTTGATGACTGTGTTTCATTATTCAGCAGATTCCTCGTCATCCTGTTATCTCACTATCAGTCTGAGAGACGGCGAGAGAGCGAGAGAGCGAGAAGAGAGAGAGAGAGAGAGAGTGAAGGAGAGATAGAGAGGGAGAGAGAGAAGGGAGAGAGAGAAGGGAGAGAGAGAGACAAGGGAGAGAGAGAGACAAGGGAGAGAGAGAGACAAGGGAGAGAGAGAGACAAGGGAGAGAGAGAGACAAGGGAGAGAGAGAGACAAGGGAGAGAGAGAGACAAGGGAGAGAGAGAGACAAGGGAGAGAGAGAGACAAGGGAGAGAGAGAGAGACAAGGGAGAGAGAGAGAGACAAGGGAGAGAGAGGGAGAGAAGGGAGAGAGAGGGAGAGAAGGGAGAGAGAGAGCAAGAAGGGAGAGAGAGAGCAAGAAGGGAGAGAGAGAGAGAAGGGAGAGAGGTTGTATTCATTAATGCACAACATAGCAAAAAATGTTGTCTCTCTCTCTCCCTCTCTCTCCCTTCTTGCTCTCTCTCCCTTCTTGCTCTCTCTCTCTCCCTTCTTGCTCTCTCTCTCTCCCTTCTTGCTCTCTCTCTCTCTTGCTCTCTCTCTCTCCCTTCTCTCCCTCTCTCTCCCTTCTTGCTCTCTCTCTCTCCCTTCTTGCTCTCTTTCTCCCTTCTTGCTCTCTTTCTCCCTTCTTGCTCTCTCTCCCTTCTTGCTCTCTCTCTCCCTTCTTGCTCTCTCTCTCCCTTCTTGCTCTCTCTCCCCCTTCTTGCTCTCTCTCTGCTCTCTCTCTCCCTTCTTGCTCTCTCTCTCCCTTCTTGCTCTCTCTCCCTTCTTGCCCTCTCTCCCTTCTTGCTCTCTCTCTCCCTTCTTGCTCTCTCTCTCTCCCTTCTTTCTTTCTCCCTTCTTGCTCTCTTTCTCCCTTCTTGCTCTCTCTCTTCTTGCTCTCTTTCTCCCTTCTTGCTCTCTCTCTCCCTTCTTGCTCTCTCTCCCTTCTTGCTCTCTCTCTCTCCCTTCTTGCTCTCTTTCTCCCTTCTCCTACAGCCATCAAACAAGAGTTTCTTGATGAACAGTGATAGTAGTAGAGAGTATTACTGCAGGGCATGTCTCTGCTGGCCATACACTGCTCAGACAAACGCACACATGCACACAGAGACATGCACACAGAGACATGCACACAGAGACATGCACAAAGAGACATGCACACAGAGACATGCACAAAGAGACATGCACAAAGAGACATGCACAAAGAGACATGCACACACACACATGCACACACACGCGCGCACACAGCAATTTGTACAGGACTGGGACCCAGGGAGAGTGGATCAGTGAGTGGATAAATGTGCTGGTAATTGCACAGCGTCTAGAAGGAGTCGGGACTGCATTTCATCCGGTCACTATGTAATTCCTCCAGCTGCAAAGCCTCGTTTACATTTCACCACCAATTGTCTCATTAAATATTTAAAGTCTGAGTCCTCATGCTGGGTAGCAGGAGAAAACGTATGTGGTGATTGCATCACAAATGGCACCCTATTCCCCATATAGTGCACTACTTTTGACCAGAGCCCTATTTGGGACGCCCCCATAGAACAGTGCTTCAGTCTCCCATACCCACTCTGCACACTCTTCAAACTGAAACACCAACTGTGTCCATAATGGTAGTCTATTCCCTATGTAGTGCACTATATTGGGAATAGGGTGACATTGGGGTGCAGATTTTGTCCTGATTCAATACATTCTCTTCATGTTATCATTTAGGCACGGCAATTAATTGAGGACTACACAGAGCTGTTAGGTCTCTATGTGACACTAGGTGGCAGACACGAGCATCTTCCATACTCCACAACACACTGAGTTGTGAATACAACATGAGAGAGAGAGATGTGGGCTATCAGTGGTTTTGCTGGTAATGTTTTGGCCCTTGGCTGTAGTTGGTAATCTACGCCACTGTTCCACGCCATTGTCTCTCTTCGTGCTGTTTATCAGAGCTCATTGTTGACATACCTGCCCCTTCTATCACATGACGTCTGTGACAGCAGGATCATATTCATTAGGGAATAAACAGAAGAAAACTGACTGAAACGAAACAGGGAGGGTCAACCAGATATTACATTTTTCCGTTGTAAAATGTTTCAAAACTTTGAGACCTAATACGTACGACCCTGTATTTGTCAATTGTCTGCCTGTCTGACAGGGCTGGCTGGGAGACACAGTGTCACGCCTGCTCCCGCTTCCCCTCTCTGGCGCTCGAAGGCGCCAGGCTGCCCTTCATTATGCACATCTGTCACCATCATTACGCGCATCTGCGCTCATTGGACTCACCTGGACTCCTTCACGTTTGTTGATTGCCCCTCTATATCTATCTGTTCCTCAGTTGGTTCCCCGTGTCAGCATTATTGTCGGTTACATTTCCCTTGTCCAGATGCTGTTATTGTTTTGTTTATGTCCGTATTCTGTTCGTGTCCGTTGGTTATTAAATGTTCACTCCCTGTCTCCAGCGTCGTTAGGTCTCTATGAAGCACTAGGTGGCAGACGCGAACATCTTCCATACTCCACAACACAGAGAGAGATAATATGTTGTTATATCCAACATAATGCCCATCCTTGGGACACCAGGACAGGAGAGGCTGTTCGGTTGTAGCTAATCTCCCTCTCTGTCCGTCTGTCCGCCCGCCCCCCCGTCCGCCTGTCTGTCTGTCAGCGGCAGGCAGCTTACTGCTCGTCTCCTCTCTCTGCCGGCCGGGTGTCCATAGTAGCCCTAATGAAGTGATCGGGTACATAATGAATGATCCTGTGTCCGCACGCACGCACGCACACACACACACACACACACACACACACACACACACTCTGTTGTGGTGTACACACACACTCTGTTGTGGTGTGTGTGTGTGGTGAGTTTGGTGTGTGTGTGGTGTGTGTGTGTGCCCCAGATGCTGAGGTGATCACTCTGACTGTGGCGATAGACCTGCTGTTGCTGTTCGTTAACTTACCCTCTGGAGGAAAACATTGTATTGTTATTTATGAATGTATATGTTATTTATGAATGTATATGTTATTTATGAATGTATATGTTATTTATGAATATATATATGTTATTTATAAATGTATATGTTATTTATGAATGTATATGTTATTGATGATATATATGTTATTTATAAATACCTGTAAAAGGTCATAGTTACCCCAAGATGTTAAACTAGTGAACACTTCATCAGTCTCTGTCAGTGTCGCAAATGGCCCCTTATTCCCTTTGTAGTACACACTTGACCCATAGAGCTCTGGTCGAAAGAAGTGCACTATATAGAGAATATAGTGCCATTTGGGACACAATCTCCATGTCCAGATGCAATCCAGGTGGCTGGTCACAGTGGAGCTGGGACCCCCTCCCCTCCCCCGCCGAGAGGTTATAGGTCAATCTTACTGACCTCAGGAGCATGCTCCATCACTTTCACAACTCAGATGACATCACAGGATGTTAGCAAGGTTGGAATGTAATACTTTCCTCAGGCGGTCGCCTCACCGCCACACTCCAAGACAAACAGATGCAGAGATCCTCCTGCGACCAAAGTAAATCAACAAACGTTTGTCTCAAATGGGGACACTATTCCCTTCGTAGTGTGCAGTACTTTTGACCAGAGCCCTATGGGCCTTCGTCAAGAGTAGTGCACTACTGTATAGGGATTAGGGTGTCATTTGGGAAGCACTCCAAAGGCTGAGAATCCTTCCTCGTCTGTCGAGCTCAACGTTACTTAAACTGTGTCTGTTTACACAGACAGCCCAATTCTGAAATGTTTTTTCTCTCTCACAAATTGGTCTTTGGACCAATTACATCAGATCTTTTCACATCAGATCTTTTTCAGAGCTGATTTGATTGGTAAAAAAATAATTTTGTGAAAAAAAAGATCAGAATGGTGTAAACTGGTGTAAACTCAGCGAATCTCTTTGAAGTCCTGCGATGTGCAGTACGCTGTGGTCTGTGTTCACTGAGTCATACTGATCTACATCAATCCGCCCTGCAGGCATGTTAAATATGCTATCCAGTGTCTACCATGTGGTTCAATTAACTACCTTTCACGATGAACGGATGAACGGATGAATGGATGGATGGATGCGTGGACATTTGAAATTCACATTTACATGACGAGTAATCAGTAAGGTCAGGATTTGGTTGGAAAAGGATGTACATACATAGCCTCATTCTGATGAGATTCCATCCCCCTGCTGTTGTTCATTCTGAGATTCCATTCCGGTCCCGTGTGGCTCAGTTGGTAGAGCATGGCGCTTGCAACGCCAGGGTTGTGGGTTCATTCCCCACGGGGGGACCAGGATGAATATGTATGAACTTTCCAATTTGTAAGTCGCTCTGGATAAGAGCGTCTGCTAAATGACTTAAATGTAAATGTAAATGTACCCTGCTGTTTATTCTGATGAGATTCCATTACCCTGCTGTTTATTCTGATGAGATTCCATTACCCTGCTGTTTATTCTGATGAGATTCCATTACCCTGCTGTTGTTTATTCTGAGATTCCATTACCCTGCTGTTTATTCTGATGAGATTCCATCCCCCTGCTGTTTATTCTGATGAGATTCCATTACCCTGCTGTTTATTCTGATGAGATTCTGTTACCCTGCTGTTGTTTATTCTGATGAGATTCCATCCCCCTGCTGTTTATTCTGATGAGATACCGTTACCCTGCTGTTTATTCTGATGAGATTCCGTTACCCTGTTGTTTATTCTGATGAGATTCCGTTACCCTGCTGTTGTTTATTCTGATGAGATTCCGTTACCCTGTTGTTTATTCTGATGAGATTCCGTTACCCTGCTGTTTATTCTGACGAGATTCCATTACCCTGCTGTTTATTCTGATGAGATTCCGTTACCCTGCTGTTTATTCTGATGAGATTCCGTTACCCTGCTGTTTATTCTGATGAGATTCCGTTACCCTGCTGTTTATTCTGATGAGATTCCGTAACCCTGCTGTTGTTGTCCCTTTAAAATTGCTGTAAGTATAAGAATATTTAACTGTTAAAATGTCTGTTACAGAGCATACTAGATATTTCTGCGTGGTATTTCTTCACTTTCGACATACCCCCTTAGCCTGTTCAGCTAGGATCTAACCTATTGTCCTTGAACAGCCTCTAAGTTTCTTACGGTGTATTTATTAGTGTCTGTGTAAAACCCCATTCAGACACTTTAATACTTTAACTCAAGGTGTATGTGCTCTCACGACAGCAAGCCAATCCCCTTGCTGTGACTTATCACATTTCCTGGT
This sequence comes from Salvelinus alpinus, assembly GCF_045679555.1. Taxonomy (NCBI): domain Eukaryota; kingdom Metazoa; phylum Chordata; class Actinopteri; order Salmoniformes; family Salmonidae; genus Salvelinus; species Salvelinus alpinus. Next base: position 12,063,699 of record NC_092108.1, read on the forward strand.
TATTACAGTCTCCTTGACGACATAATAAAGGAAGCAGAACCTTTGAAGGGATAATTGCTTGACTTTCTGTGACATGTGGAAGGATTGACAAGTCTAAAGGCTGTGTTTAAGAAGCTACTGTGTGTTCAATTAAAGCACATTTAGGTGTTAGAACAGCTCAAAGTTCATGAATAATGCCCTAGCCACTTGAATACCATTTCACCTTCCCTTAATACCAGACAATACCTGTCAGATAATAGCTTGTACTTTCTTATTTCAAATGAATCCACTCTAAGCCTTATTTGAGTTAGAGCATTGTTTGGCTATTTTTCTTGAGTGAAATGTAAGTTTGAAAAGCCCCGCACAGAACTATTTCAGGTTTTCCCTTTGCCCCACAACCACCACATCACCTCCACACACACACACCTACACACACACACACACACACACACCAACTACTGCAGGTCTACAGGGGGGTGAAGATGGGATACAAGACAATGGGTTCTTCAACATGAAAACAGAAAACATTCCTACATTTATCAAAAAGATTTGGCAGAGGAATATGCTCTAAAGGCTTTTTTTAGGCAAGAATTGGCACTTTTAACATGATACTGCACAAAGGCTACCTAACCCTACCTGACACCCTAGACCCACTCCTATTTGCTTACCGCCCCAATAGGTCCACAGGTGACGCAATCACACTGCACACTGCCCTAACCCATCTGGACAAGAGGAATACCTATGTAAGAATGTTGTTAATCGATCACAGCTCAGCATTTAACACCATAGTACCCTCCAAACTCGTCATTAAGCTCGAGACCCTGGGTCAAGATTACTTGTTAGATATTAGTGCACGGGCGGAACTAGAAGCACAAGTATTTCGCTGCACTCGCATTAACATCTGCTAACCATGTGTATGTGACCAATAACATTTGATTTAATTTGATTTGAGGCTACATTTCTTTGTGTCAATAGCTCTGTGGAAACCTCAGTTTCAGTTCTGTTGTTGCCTGATAACCTACATTAGATAAGGTACGTGTGTGTGAATACATGCACTTTCTCTCTGTTCCCCTGCTTTAATTTCCATTGTTTTTGAGTGGTGGAATGAGCTGATATCACAGGAGTACCTCCTCTTCACCTCCATTTAACTCATTCTGTCTGAAGCCCTTTGATCGCATCTCCCCCATCACCTCCACATGCACATCGAACACACATCACACGTACGCACACATACACACACTCCAACACGCAGGCCTATTCTCTGCCACCTTGGCTTGCAGCTCTTTGAGGCTTCCTGCATAATCCTCTCTGATTAGAACTGAGGAGGCTTCCTGCATAATCCTCTCTGATTAGAACTGAGGAGGCTTCCTGTATAATCCTCTCTGATTAGAACTGAGGAGGCTTCCTGCATAATCCTCTCTGATTAAAACTGAGGAGGCTTCCTGCATAATCCTCTCTGATTAGAACTGAGGAGGCTTCCTGCATAATCCTCTCTGATTAGAACTGAGGAGGCTTCCTGCAAAATCCTCTCTGATTAGAACTGAGGAGGCTTCCTGCATAATCGTCTCTGGTTAAAACTGAGGAGGCTTCCTGCATAATCCTCTCTGATTAGAACTGAGGAGGCTTCCTGCATAATCCTCTCTGATTAGAACTGAGGAGGCTTCCTGCATAATCCTCTCTGATTAGAACTGAGGAGGCTTCCTGCATAATCCTCTCTGATTAGAATTGAGGAGGCTTCCTGCATAATCCTCTCTGATTAGAACTGAGGAGCCTTCCTGCATAGTCCTCTCTGATTAGAACTGAGGAGGCTTCCTGCATAATCCTCTCTGATTAGAACTGAGGAGGCTTCCTGCATAATCATCTCTGATTAGAACTGAGGAGGCTTCCTGCATAATCCTCTCTGATTAGAACTGAGGAGGCTTCCTGCATAATCCTCTCTGATTAGAACTGAGGAGGCTTCCTGCAAAATCCTCTCTGATTAGAACTGAGGAGGCTTCCTGCATAATCCTCTCTGGTTAAAACTGAGGAGGCTTCCTGCAAAATCCTCTCTGATTAGAACTGAGGAGGCTTCCTGCATAATCCTCTCTGATTAGAACTGAGGAGACTTCCTGCATAATCCTCTCTGGTTAAATCTGAGGAGGCTTCCTGCATAATCCTCTCTGATTAGAACTGAGGAGGCTTCCTGCATAATCCTCTCTGATTAGAACTGAGGAGGCTTCCTGCATAGTCCTCTCTGATTAGAATTGAGGAGGCTTCCTGCATAATCCTCTCTGGTTAAAACTGAGGAGGCTTCCTGCATAATCCTCTCTGATTAGAACTGAGGAGGCTTCCTGCATAATCCTCTCTGATTAGAACTGAGGAGGCTTCCTGCATAATCCTCTCTGGTTAAAACTGAGGAGGCTTCCTGCATAATCCTCTCTGGCTAAAACTGAGGAGGCTTCCTGCATAATCATCTTTGGTTAAAACTGAATGCAGAGAAGAGGAGAAAAAATTGAATGATGAATGTTTTTTTGGATTGCTTTTCATCCCTCCATCAAATACTCCTAGATGTGACACAATGGCTACAGGATGTGAGGGTGCTGAGGGTGCAGCAGCACCACCTGATGATGAAAAAACGAAACAACATTTGTGATGCTGTAGCTTCTGTTTCTAATAATATGTTAAGGTGTGTTATGGTGTATAAGGTGTATATAAGGTGTGTTATGGTGTATATGGTGTATAAGGTGTGTTATGGTGTATAAGGTGTATAAGGTGTATAAGGTGTGTTATGGTGTATAAGGTGTATAAGGTTTATATGGTGTATAAGGTGTGTTATGGTGTATAAGGTGTATATGGTGTATAAGGTGTGTTATGGTGTATAAGGTGTATAAGGTGTGTTATGGTGTATAAGGTGTATAAGGTGTGTTATGGTGTATAAGGTGTATAAGGTGTGTTATGGTGTATAAGGTGTATAAGGTGTATATGGTGTATAAGGTGTGTTATGGTGTATAAGGTGTATATGGTGTATAAGGTGTGTTATGGTGTATAAGGTGTATATGGTGTATAAGGTGTGTTATGGTGTATAAGGTGTATAAGGTGTGTTATGGTGTATAAGGTGTGTTATGGTGTATAAGGTGTATAAGGTGTGTTATGGTGTATAAGGTTTATATGGTGTATAAGGTGTATAAGGTGTGTTATGGTGTATAAGGTGTGTTATGGTGTATAAGGTGTGTTATGGTGTATAAGGTGTATAAGGTGTGTTATGGTGTATAAGGTGTATAAGGTGTGTCGTGGTGTATAAGGTTTATAAGGTGTGTCATGGTGTATAAGGTGTGTAAGGTGTACAAGGTTTGTCATGGTCTATAAGGTGTATAAGGTGTGTCATGGTGTATAATGTGTATAAGGTGTATACGGTTTGATGGTGTATAAGTTGTGTAAGGTGTATAAGGTCTATCATGGTGTATAAGGTGTATAATGGGTAATAGATGTATGAGGTGTTTGAGGTGTATACGGTGCATAAGGTTTATAAGGTGTATAATTTTGTATAAGGTGTATGAGGTTTGTGATGGTGCATAGGGTGTATAAGGTGCATCATGGTGTATAAGGTGTATACGGTGTGTGATGGTATATAAGGTGTATGAGGTTTGTGATGGTGTATAAGGTGTATAAGGTGTGTCATGGTGTATAAGGTGGATAAGGTGTATAAGGTGTGCCATGGTGTATAAGGTGTATGAGGTGTGTGATGGTGTATAAGGTGTATAAAGTGTGCCATGGTGTATAAGGTGTATAATGTGTATAAGGTGTGTCATGGTGTATAAGGTGTATAATGTGTATAAGGTGTGTGATGGTGTATAAGGTGTATGATGGTGTGTCATGGTGTATAAGGTGTGTCATGGTGTATAAGGTGTGTGATGGTGTATAAGGTGTATGATGGTGTGTCATGGTGTATAAGGTGTGTCATGGTGTAAAAGGTGTATAAGGTGTATGATGGTGTATAAAGTGTATAAGGTGTGCCCCATTGTGTATAAGGTGTAAGATCGGTATGCCCCCCCTTGCGGGACGGTTGAGCTAACGTGCGCTAATTAGCATGACGTTGTAAGTAACAAGAACATTTCCCAGGACAGAGACATGTCTGATATTGGCAGAAAGCTTAAATTCTTGTTAATCTAACTGCACTGTTCAATTTACAGCAGCTATTACAGTGAAAAAAGACCATGCTATTGTTTGAGGAGAGTGCACAACAACAAAAACTTTTATCACGGCAACTGGTTTGATACATTCACCTCTGAAGGTAAATTATGTACTTACATTCAGTAATCTTGCTCTGATTTGTCATCCTGATGGTCCCAGAGATAAAATGTAGCATAGTTTTGTTTGATAAAATCCATTTTTATATTCAAATGTAGGCAGTTTGAACCCCTGCTCTGTCTACAGTGCTGCCATCTAGTGGCCAAAATCAAAATTGCGCCTAGACTCCTAAATGATATACTGGCATTTCTCGTGCATTTCAAAGATGACGGGGAAAAAAATATATGGAGAAAACATGCTTTTTTCTTTGTATTATCTGTTACTAGATCTAATGTGTTATATTCTCCTACATTATTTTCAGATTTCCACAAACTTCAAAGTGCTTCCTTTCAAATGGTATCAATAATATGCATATCCTTGCTTCAGGTCCTGAGCTACAGGCAGTTAGATTTGGGTTTGTCATTTTAGGCGAAAATTTAAAAAAGGGTCCGATCCTGAAGAGGGGCTGACAACAGTGAAAGTGCAGGGCGCCAAATTCAAACAACATAAATCTCATAATTAAAATCCTCAAGCATACAAGTATTTCACACCATTTTAAAGATACACTTCTTGTTAATCCCACCACAGCGTCCGATTTCAAAAAGGCTTTACAGCGAAAGCACCACAAACGATTGTGTTAGGTCACCGCCAATTCACAGAAAAACACAGCCATTTTTCCAGCCAAAGACAGGAGTCACAAAAAGCAGAAATAGAGATAAAATGAATCACTAACCTTTGATGATCTTCATCAGATGACACTCATAGAACTTCATGTTACACAATACATATATGTTTTGTTCGATAAAGTTCATATTTATATCCAAAAACCTCAGTTTACATTGGCGCCATGTTCAGAAATGCCTCCAAAATATCCTGAGAAATTGCAGAAAGCCACATCAAATAACAGAAATACTCATCATAAACTTTGATGAAAGATACATGTTTTACATAGAATTAAAGATAAACGTGTTCTTAATGGAACCGCTGTGTCAGATTAAAAAAAAAAGAAGCTTTACGGCAAAAGCACAATATTCAATAATCTGAGAACAGGGTTCAGCCACAAAAGGAAGCCATACAGTTACCCGCTAAATTGTGGAGTCAACAAAAGTCATAAATAGCATTATAAATCTTCACTTACCTTTGCTGATCTTCGTCGGAATGCACTCCCAGGACTCCCACTTCCACAAGAAATGTTTGTTTTGTTCGGTAATGTCCATCATTTATGTCCAAATAGCTACTTTTGTCAGAGCGTTTGGTAAATAAATCCAAAGTCACGAAGCGCGTTCACTAAAAGCAGACGAAATGTCAAAAAGTTCCGTAACAGTCAGTAGAAACATATCAATAATCTTTAGGATGTTTTTAACATAAATCTTCAATAATGTTCCAACCGGAGAATTCCTTTGTCTTCAGAAGTGCGATGGAACAGAGCTCGCTCTCAAATGAACGCGCATGCTCAGGTCATGATAAACCTTACTCAATCCCCTCTCCTTCGGCCCCACTTCACAGTAGAAACATCAGACAAGGTTCTAAAGACTGTTGACATCAAGTGGAAGCCGTAGGAAGTGCAACATGACCCATATCCCACGGTGTATTCGATAGGCGATGAGTTGAAAACCTACAAACCACAGATTTCCCACTTCCTCGTTGGATTTTTTTCTCAGGTTTTTGCCTGCTATATGAGTTCTGTTATACTCACAGACATCATTCAAACAGTTTTAGAAACTTCAGAGTGTTTTCCATCCAATACTAATAATAATATGCATATATTAGCAACTGGGACTGAGGAGCAGGCAGTTTACTCTGGGCACCTTTTCATTCAAGCTACTCAATACTGCCCCTGCAGCCATAAGAAGTTAACCAGTTGAAGTTAATGCCTCAACTTAACCCTAGAGTTGTTTCTGTTTTAACTCATTGTCTCCGTGACCTGCTCATCTTTCTCCGTTATGAAGGCTGGCTCCAGACTATGTCCCAAATGATACGCTATTCCCTTTATAGTACACTACTTTTGACCAAGGCCTATAGGGAATTCCACAGGGCTCTGGTCAAAGGTGAAGTACTATATAGGGAATAGGGTGCCATTTGGGACACACGCCTGCTCCCCGGTAGCTAAGGAGAGTTACATGATGTCACTGGTCTCTGACGGATCAGTGCAGAGCTTCCGTGTGTGTGTGTGACTACGTGTGTGACTGAGTGTGTTTGTGTGTAAGGTGTGTGTGTGTGTACCGCTGCAGTCCAGTGAGCGATGCAATCTGAAGGTCAAGTCCTCCTTTGTTTTATTAGGTTGGAATAACAGAGAGCCAGAGATTCCATTTAGAAAGGTGACAGTACACCTTAGAGGGATTCATCAGATGGTGACAGCAGCTGTGTGTGTGTGTGTGTGTGTGTGTGTGTGTGTGTGTGTGTGTGTGTGTGTGTGTGTGTGTGTGTGTGTGTGTGTGTGTGTGTGTGTGTGTGTGTGTGTGTGTGTGTGTGTGTGTGTGTGTGAATAAAGACATCATTTCAGCCACGTTGTGTTTGTTCTGATTATCTCTCTATTTTTCTATATTTTCTCAAAATATTTTTTATTGTTATGTTTTCGCAACAATTCTGCTCTTGCACGTAACCCTAACCCTATACTATTGAGTAACAGCTGTATACAAACGACACAAAAGATACACAAAAAGTATACAAAAGATATCAAAAGTATGGAGAAAAAGGCAATTTCCATAGAGATGACACTACCTGCCACCTCAAACGGCACCCTATTCCCTATATAGCCCTGGTCTAAAGTAGTGCACTACATAGCGAACAGAGTGCCATTTGGGACACATTCACTGTGCATTTTCAAACTATATATCCTCCCTCAGAAATTGAGGTCATGTCACTTACCGCGTTCCTTATCTGAAAAAGCATACTCTTATTACACCATGACACTGTTTGTTTTTTTAACCCTTATTTTACCAGGTAAGTTGACTGAGAACACATTCTCATTTACAGCAACGGCCTGGGGAGTAGTTACAGGGGAGAGGAGGGGGGATGAATGAGCCAATTGGAAGCTGGGGATGATTAGGTGGCCATGATGGTTTGAGGGCCAGATTGGGAATTTAGCCAGGACACCGGGGTTAACACCCCTACTCTTACGATAAGTGACCACAGAGAATCAGGACACCCGTTTAATGTCCCATCCAAAAGACAGCACTCTAAACAGGGCATTGACCCCAGTCACTGCCCTGGGGCATTGGGATATTTTTTTACACAAGAGGAAGGCCTCCTACTGGCCCTCCTACACCACTTCCAGCAGCATCTGGTCCCCCATCCAGGGCCCAACCCTGCTTAGTTTCAGAGGCATCTGGTCTCCCATCCAGGGCCCAACCCTGCTTAGTTTCAGAGGCATCTGGTCTCCCATCCAGGGCCCAACCCTGCTTAGTTTCAGAGGCATCTGGTCTCCCATCCAGGGCCCAACCCTGCTTAGTTTCAGAGGCATCTGGTCTCCCATCCAGGGCCCAACCCTGCTTAGTTTCAGAGGCATCTGGTCTCCCATCCAGGGCCCAACCCTGCTTAGTTTCAGAGGCATCTGGTCTCCCATCCAGGGCCCAACCCTGCTTAGTTTGAGGCATCTGGTCTCCCATTCAGGGCCCAACCCTGCTTAGTTTCAGAGTCATCTGGTCTCCCATCCAGGGCCCAACCCTGCTTAGTTTCAGAGTCAAGCTAGAATTGGGATGCAGGGTGATACGCTGCCGGCAACATCATGAAACACCATGACACACCTTATACACCATGACACACCTTATACACCATGACACACCTTATACACCATGACACACCTTATACACCATGACACACCTTATACACCATGACACACGTTATACAGCAAGACACACCTTATACACCATGACACACCTTATACACCATGACACACCTTATACACCATGACACACCTTATACACCATGACACACCTTATACACCATGACACACCTTATACACCATGACACACCTTATACACCATGACACACCTTATACAGCAAGACACACCTTATACACCATGACACACCTTATACAGCAAGACACACCTTATACACCATGACACACCTTATACACCATGACACACCTAATACACCATGACACACCTAATACACCATGACACACCTAATACACCATGACACACCTTATACAGCAAGACACACCTTATACACCATGACACACCTTATACACCATGACACACCTTATACAGCAAGACACACCTTATACACCATGACACACCTTATACACCATGACACACCTTATACACCATGACACACCTAATACACCATGACACACCTAATACACCATGACACACCATGACACACCTTATACAGCAAGACACACCTTATACACCATAACACACCTTATACACCATGACGCACCTTATACACCATGACGCACCTTATACACCATGACACACCTTATACAGCATGACACACTTTATACAGCATGACACACCTTATACACCATGACACACCTTATACACCATGACACACCTAATACACCATGACACACCTTATACACCTTATACACCATGACACACCTTATACACCATGACACACCTTATACACCTTATACACCATGACACACCTTATACACCATGACACACCTTATACACCATGACACACCTTACACACCATGACACACCTTATACACCATGACACACCTTATAAACCTTACACACCTTAAGAGGTTTTAAGGATGAAAGTTTGGGTTAGAGCTTACACTTTTTTGGTTGCAGGTGGGCATTAATTCCTACTAGGCTTGCTAGGTCATTGAGGACTAATGGGAGAGTGGTTTAAGCTGCAAACCCTGGCTCTGTAGACTGTAGGTTTCAACTCTGGCTCTGTAGACTGTAGGTTTAAACTCTGGCTCTGTAGACTGTAGGTTTAAACTCTGGCTCTGTAGACTGTAGGTTTAAACTCTGGCTCTGTAGACTGTAGGTTCTGGCTCTGTAGACTGTAGGTTCTGGCTCTGTAGACTGTAGGTTCTGGCTCTGTAGACTGTAGGTTTAAACTCTGGCTCTGTAGACTGTAGGTTCAAACCCTGGCTCTGTAGACTGTAGGTTTAAACTCTGGCTCTGTAGACTGTAGGTTTAAACTCTGGCTCTGTAGACTGTAGGTTTAAACTCTGGCTCTGTAGACTGTAGGTTTAAACTCTGGCTCTGTAGACTGTAGATTTAAACCCTGGCTCTGTAGACTGTAGGTTTAAACTCTGGCTCTGTAGACTGTATGTTCGAACTCTGGCTCTGTAGACTGTAGGTTCTGGCTCTGTAGACTGTAGGTTCTGGCTCTGTAGACTGTAGGTTTAAACTCTGGCTCTGTAGACTGTAGGTTCAAACCCTGGCTCTGTAGACTGTAGGTTTAAACTCTGGCTCTGTAGACTGTAGGTTTAAACTCTGGCTCTGTAGACTGTAGGTTCAAACTCTGGCTCTGTAGACTGTAGGTTCAAACTCTGGCTCTGTAGACTGTAGGTTCAAACCCTGGCTCTGTAAACTGTAGGTTTAAACTCTGGCTCTGTAGACTGTAGGTTTAAACTCTGGCTCTGTAGACTGTAGATTCTGGCTCTGTAGACTGTAGGTTCAAACTCTGGCTCTGTAGACTGTAGGTTCAAACTCTGGCTCTGTAGACTGTAGGTTTAAACTCTGGCTCTGTAGACTGTAGGTTTAAACTCTGGCTCTGTAGACTGTAGGTTCAAACCCTGGCTCTGTAGACTGTAGGTTTAAACTCTGGCTCTGTAGACTGTAGGTTTAAACTCTGGCTCTGTAGACTGTAGGTTCTGGCTCTGTAGACTGTAGACTGTAGGTTCTGGCTCTGTAGACTGTAGATTTAAACTCTGGCTCTGTAGACTGTAGATTCTGTCTCTGTAGACTGTAGGTTTAAACTCTGGCTCTGTAGACTGTAGATTCTGGCTCTGTAGACTGTAGGTTCAAACTCTGGCTCTGTAGACTGTAGGTTCAAACTCTGGCTCTGTAGACTGTAGGTTCAAACTCTGGCTCTGTAGACTATAGGTTCAATCTCTGGCTCTGTAGACTAGGTTTAAACTCTGGCTCTGTAGACTGTAGGTTTAAACCCTGGCTCTGTAGACTGTAGGTTTAAACTCTGGCTCTGTAGACTGTAGGTTCAAACCCTGGCTCTGTAGACTGTAGGTTCAAACTCTGGCTCTGTAGACTGTAGGTTCTGGCTCTGTAGACTGTAGATTTAAACTCTGGCTCTGTAGACTGTAGATTTAAACTCTGGCTCTGTAGACTGTAGATTTAAACTCTGGCTCTGTAGACTGTAGATTTAAACTCTGGCTCTGTAGACTGTAGATTTAAACTCTGGCTCTGTAGACTGTAGGTTCAAACTCTGGCTCTGTAGACTGTAGATTTAAACTCTGGCTCTGTAGACTGTAGATTTAAACTCTGGCTCTGTAGACTGTAGATTTAAACTCTGGCTCTGTAGACTGTAGGTTTAAACTCTGGCTCTGTAGACTGTAGGTTTAAACTCTGGCTCTGTAGACTGTAGGTTCAAACTCTGGCTCTGTAGACTGTAGGTTCTGGCTCTGTAGACTGTAGATTTAAACTCTGGCTCTGTAGACTGTAGATTCTGGCTCTGTAGACTGTAGGTTTAAACTCTGGCTCTGTAGACTGTAGGTTTAAACTCTGGCTCTGTAGACTGTAGGTTCAAACCCTGGCTCTGTAGACTGTAAGTTTAAACTCTGGCTCTGTAGACTGTCGGTTTAAACTCTGGCTCTGTAGACTGTAGATTTAAACTCTGGCTCTGTAGGTTCAAACTCTGGCTCTGTAGACTAGGTTCGAACTCTGGCTCTGTAGACTGTAGGTTTAAACCCTGGCTCTGTAGACTGTCGGTTTAAACTCTGGCTCTGTAGACTGTCGGTTTAAACTCTGGCTCTGTAGACTAGGTTCAAACTCTGGCTCTGTAGACTAGGTTTAAACTCTGGCTCTGTAGACTGTCGGTTCAATCCCAGTGTGGGGCTGTTTAATGTGGTTAATTTGCCCCTAGTGGCCGGTTTTGACAGAGTCTCCCGACATCCTGTGGACCTGCACAAACGTTGAATTTTGCCTTGGATCTGGAATAATCCCCCTGGAATTTGACTTAGTGAATTGGTGTGGCCAGCAAGAGACAAATGTACAGACAGAGGAATTTACACAAAGACGTCAACAGAGTATACAATACAAATCATATAATCATATACAGGAAACATAAAACTCTAGGGCCCTCAAATAAAGGAGCTGACTGTGGACTTCAAGAGGAACCAGGTTGGACACGCCCCCATCAACGGGGCCGCTGTGGACACGATAAATAACTTCAAATTCCTCTGCGTACACATCTCTGAGAAGGTGAAATGGTCTAAACACACGGACACCGTAGTGAAGAAGGCACGACAACGAATCTTCAACCTCAGGATGCTGAAGAAATTCGACCTGTCCCCGAGGGCCATCACAGAGCACCATCGAGAGCATACTGTCAGGCTGCATCACGGCTACTCCGCCGCGGACCGCAGTGCTCTTCAGAGGGTGATACGTACAGCCGAACGCACCATCGGGTGCACACTGCCTGCCCTACAGGACACCTACAACACCAGGTGTCAAAATGCAATTTACAGTGTGGATATAACATTTACAGTGTGGATTTAACATTTACAGTGGGGATATACAGTGGGGCAAAAAAGTATTTAGTCAGCCACCAATTGTGCAAGTTCTCCCACTTAAAAAGATGAGAGAGGCCTGTAATTTTCATCATAGGTACACTTCAACTATGACAGACAAAATGAGAAACAAAATCCAGAAAATCACATTGTAGGATTTTTTATGAATTTATTTGCAAATTATGGTGGAAAATAAGTATTTGGTCAATAACAAAAGTTTATCTCAATACTTGGTTATATACCCTTTGTTGGCAATGACAGAGGTCAAATGTTTTCTGTAAGTCTTCACAAGGTTTTCACACACTGTTGCTGGTATTTTGGCCCATTCCTCCATGCAGATCTCCTCTAGAGCAGTGATGTTTTGGGGCTGTTGCTGGGCAACACAGACTTTCAACTCCCTCCAAAGATTTTCTATGGGGTTGAGATCTGGAAACTGGCTAGGCCACTCCAGGACCTTGAAATGCTTCTTACGAAGCCACTCCTTCGTTGCCCGGGCGGTGTGTTTGGGGTCATTGTCATGCTGAAAGACCCAGCCACGTTTCATCTTCAATGCCCTTGCTGATGGAAGGAGGTTTTCACTCAAAATCTCACGATACATGGCCCCATTCATTCTTTCCTTTACACGGATCAGTCGTCCTGGTCCCTTTGCAGAAAAACAGCCCCAAAGCATGATGTTTCCACCCCCATGCTTCACAGTAGGTATGGTGTTCTTTGGATGCAACTCAGCATTCTTTGTTCTCCAAACATGACGAGTTGAGTTTTTACCAAAAAGTTATATTTTGGTTTCATCTGACCATATGACATTCTCCCAATCTTCTTCTGGATCATCCAAATGCTCTCTAGCAAACTTCACACGGGCCTGGACATGTACTGGCTTAAGCAGGGGGACACGTCTCGCACTGCAGGATTTGAGTCCCTGGCGGCGTAGTGTGTTACTGATGGTAGGCTTTGTTACTTTGGTCCCAGCTCTCTGCAGGTCATTCACTAGGTCCCCCCGTGTGGTTCTGGGATTTTTGCTCACCGTTCTTGTGATCATTTTGACCCCACGGGGTGAGATCTTGCGTGGAGCCCCAGATCGAGGGAGATTATCAGTGGTCTTGTATGTCTTCCATTTCCCAATAATTGCTCCCACAGTTGATTTCTTCAAACCAAGCTGCTTACCTATTGCAGATTCAGTCTTCCCAGCCTGGTGCAGGTCTACAATTTTGTTTCTGGTGTCCTTTGACAGCTCTTTGGTCATGGCCATAGTGGAGTTTGGAGTGTGACTGTTTGAGGTTGTGGACAGGTGTCTTTTATACTGATAACAAGTTCAAACAGGTGCCATTAATACAGGTAACGAGTGGAGGACAGAGGAGCCTCTTAAAGAAGAAGTTACAGGTCTGTGAGAGCCAGAAATCTTGCTTGTTTGTAGGTGACCAAATACTTATTTTCCACCATAATTTGCAAATAAATTCATTAAAAATCCTACAATGTGATTTTCTGGAAAGAAAATTCTAATTTTGTCTGTCATAGTTGAAGTGTACCTATGATGAAAATTACAGGCCTCTCTCATCTTTTTAAGTGGGTGAACTTGCACAATTGGTGGCTGACTAAATACTTTTTTGCCCCACTGTACAAGTTACAGTGGGGATATACAAGTTACAGTGGGGATATACAAGTTACAGTGGGGATATACAATTTACAGTGTGGATATACAATTTACAGTGTCATACAATTTACAGTGTGGATATACAATTTGCAGTGTAGATATACAATTGACAGTATGGATTTACAATTTACAGTGTGGATATACAATTTGCAGTGTAGATACTGTATACAATTGACAGTATGGATTTACAATTTACAGTGTGGATAAACTGTATCTATATATGCAGAGGGAGGGATGCTGCCGTGATATATATATAGATGTACATAGTGCAAAAGCAGTATAGAGCAGTTATTCATTTTTCAGTCAGTGATAGCATGGTGCAGTGTTCGGCACAGAGCAGAAAGTCTCTTCATCCCCATGAGCCCGATGGCCGGTTGGTGTGGGCCACAGCACAGAGGTAGAGCATGTTGGCCACTCTTCTGGAATCCTCTGAGATTGACTGGCCAATAGTAAATGATGATGTCTGCTATCAAAAGATGAATGAGATCCAACGGAGTGGGAGGTAAGATAGATAGAAAGTCAAAATGATGTCACAGAGAGAGAGAGAGAGAGAGGAGTATGGGCTGCCTCCCAAATGGAACCTTATTTACTATATAGTGGACTACTTTTGATGAGGGTCAAATGTAGTGCACTATATAGGGAATAAGGTGCCATTTGGGATGAATCAATGGTCTGTGTCCAATCAGTGATACTTACATGACCTTTGCCCCCACCACTGACCTCGATGTTATGAGAGAGAAGACAAGGATAAAGCGGTGTTAGCTGTTTTCTATCTTGATGGTTGTAGAGGGGTGACACCGGAACTATAGTGAACTATAGGGTGTGTGTGGGACATGTTCTATGCACAATGTACTATGGATGCTAGGCTAATGGCTAATGGCTACTGGCTAATGTCTATGTAAACTGACATTGTTACACTGGCACTAAGTTGTCAGGCTCCCTTATTCACCTCACTTTACAATGATTTTATGGCTGGACAGCACATTGTTGTGTCTGGATGGGCAGCACCAGTCTCGATGGGCAGCACCAGTCTCAATGGGCAGCACCAGTCTCAATGGGCAGCACCAGTCTGGATGGGCAGCACCAGTCTCAATGGGCAGCACCAGTCTCGATGGGCAGCACCAGTCTCGATGGGCAGCACCAGTCTCAATGGGCAGCACCAGTCTCAATGGGCAGCACCAGTCTCAATGGGCAGCACCAGTCTGGATGGGCAGCACCAGTCTCAATGGGCAGCACCAGTCTCAATGGGCAGCACCAGTCTGGATGGGCAGCACCAGTCTCAATGGGCAGCACCAGTCTCAATGGGCAGCACCAGTCTCAATGGGCAGCACCAGTCTCGATGGGCAGCACCAGTCTGGATGGGCAGCACCAGTCTCAATGGGCAGCACCAGTCTGGATGGGCAGCACCAGTCTCAATGGGCAGCACCAGTCTCAATGGGCAGCACCAGTCTGGATGGGCAGCACCAGTCTCAATGGGCAGCACCAGTCTCAATGGGCAGCACCAGTCTGGATGGGCAGCACCAGTCTCAATGGGCAGCACCAGTCTGGATGGGCAGCACCAGTCTGGATGGGCAGCACCAGTCTGGATGGGCAGCACCAGTCTCAATGGGCAGCACCAGTCTGGATGGGCAGCACCAGTCTCAATGGGCAGCACCAGTCTGGATGGGCAGCACCAGTCTCAATGGGCAGCACCAGTCTGGATGGGCAGCACCAGTCTGGATGGGCAGCACCAGTCTCAATGGGCAGCACCAGTCTGGATGGGCAGCACCAGTCTGGATGGGCAGCACCAGTCTGGATGGGCAGCACCAGTCTCAATGGGCAGCACCAGTCTCAATGGGCAGCACCAGTCTCAATGGGCAGCACCAGTCTGGATGGGCAGCACCAGTCTCAATGGGCAGCACCAGTCTCAATGGGCAGCACCAGTCTGGATGGGCAGCACCAGTCTGGATGGGCAGCACCAGTCTGGATGGGCAGCACCAGTCTGGATGGGCAGCACCAGTCTCAATGGGCAGCACCAGTCTCAATGGGCAGCACCAGTCTGGATGGGCAGCACCAGTCTCAATGGGCAGCACCAGTCTGGATGGGCAGCACCAGTCTCAATGGGCAGCACCAGTCTCAACAATGCACCCTGGTGGACAAATTGTGGTCCCTGGAACGTCACATCTGGGAACAATCTCAACTGCATATTCATGATTCCTTGCGTCCTCTCTCCTTGCCTCCTTAAAACGCATTGGAGAAGAAGATCAGAGGGGAGGAGCTTTAGATTTTTAGTGGGGAGGAGCCTTAGAAATGGAGACAAGGAGGGGAGACGTGAGAAAAAAAAAGTACAAAAAATTTGATATACTTCTGCACTTGGGAAGCACGCAAAGAGAGAAGATGCATATGCTATTTGTGCATGACACCATTCTAAGTATTCTGACAGATTCTTCTGAGGTACACAGGAACATAATGACTCATATTTATTTGTAACAATGGTTGGCTCACTCTAATAGGCTTATCATCCAACCCCATCTAATGTCATGTGCTTTGTGGACTTCTTCCTTTGCATAAAACCACATTATATTTGCCCCGTTCACAACACCTCACATCGTTTTGCACTCAGACAAATTCAGGAGAGTTCAGTTGAATCCAAAAGGGTTCTTCGACTGTCATCATAGGAGAACCCTTTTAGAATGCAGGTGGAACCCTTTTGGGTTCCAGGTAGAACTCTTTTGGGTTCCAGGTAGAACTCTTTTGGGTTCCATGTATACAGTAACCCTCTCTAGAAAAGGTTCTACATGGAACCCAAAACAGTTATACCTGCAACCAAAAAGGGTTCTACCTGGAACCAAAAAGGGTTCTACCTGGAACCAAAAAAGCGTTCTCCTATGGTGACAACCGAAGAACCCTTTTAGAACCCTTTTTTTCTAAGAGTGCATATAGTGCACTACTTTTGACCAGAGCCCTATGTTTGGCACGCAGACAAATTCTGGAGGTGTGTAAACGGAATGCATTGTGAACGGGGAACATATAATGTGGCCTTTAAGGTTCTAGATAGCAAATGTTTTCTAAGAGCGTAGGGTGCTATTTGGTACACAGGCAAAGTCTCCTCCTCCTACAGTATAACAGCAAGGCGGCAGAGAGAACTAATGAGGACACTCTGCTCTCTTCTCCTCAGACAGACTCCTCATGTTAATTAGTCGTCTTCATTCGGAGACTACAGCAGGGCTCTCTCTATCTGATAGTCTGATTCATCCTCTATAGCAGACAGTCCCTGGTTGGCTTCTCATCTTCCCTCAGAACAGCCACAACACCACACTACCACATCCCACATATTCTCCATTGAAGCAAAGGGTGTTAGATGAAACAGCATGATTGAGACAGGTAGTCTTGCGGTTAAAAGTGTTGGGCCAGTAAACGAAAAGCTTGCTGGTTTGAAACACCGAGCCATCTGTGTAATAAAGATCTGTCGACGTGCCCTTGAGCAAGGCAGTTCACCGGAACTGCTCCTGTAAGTTGCTCTGGATAAGAGCGTCTGCTAAAGCACTTACAAGCACTGTGTCTGTGCGTCCAAAATGGCAGCCTACTCTCCATATAGTACGCAGGTTGACCTTTATTGTCGTGAGTCTTGTCCTGGAAGACGAACTGAGCGATTTCCCCTTATATAGGCCAGCTGTAATGTCAAAATTGGCTATATTGTAAAAAAATTATGAGAACAAAAGTGTGCTTTTTGGTCTTTAAGGTTAGGCATTAGGGTTAGCAGTGTGGTTAAAGTTAGGGTTAGGGTTAAGTTTAGGTTTAACATCTGCTTTTATGACTTTGTGGCTGTGCCAGCTAGTGACCAATCTGCAGAGCTGCCTCCAGAACAAGATTCATGACGAAAAACACTAAACTGTATATAGTACACTGCTTTAGACCAGAGTCCTATGAGCCCTGGTTAAAAGTAGTGCACTACATAGGGAATAGGGTTGCCATTTGGGACACACATATAACGTGTAGCTTTATGGATTAGGGTTAAGAAGTGTAGTTTTATGGGGTAGGGTTAAGAAGTGTAGCTTTGTCAGTTAGGGTCAGGGTTAAGAAGTGTCATTTTATGGGTTAGGGTTAAGAAGTGTCGTTTTATGGGTTAGGGTTAAGAAGTGTCGTTTTATGGTAGGATCAGTCAGGGGCAAACTTAGCGACTGAGAAAACTTGAGATATAGGAACACTGTACAGCTAGCTAGCTGTTTTACAAATCAAATTTGAGAGGAGACAAGAATGTTATGAAGCGTTGTGCTGACTGTACCTGCTGATCTATCTAGCACCTGTTCATGCTGACTATCTTCATGGCATCTTACAAGTCTTAAGTGTCTCAAGTATCAAGAGAAGACTGTCATTTCTGGAATTATTTCTTTAGAATATAAACCTAGATGGAAAAAGAAGACATAGCCTGTCTCCTCTTTCCTTTAATACAATCCCACCCTTAGTGGCGTTGACAGTAAGCAGATGTTATTTTTTTCAGGGATACAGTATTTTCAACCTTACTTCTGTTCCTCCTGAAAAACGGAAGTGGGGACTTTGCTCAGGCTTCTTTCTACGCCAGCTGCATTAGGTTAATACAATCCCATCATCAAATAATAGAGCTGGATAATGCATTCCTTTTATTTAAGACTCCACTCAATAGTAATGGCACTTCACATCAGAGCCTCTCTGGCTATCTTCATCTGATCAGAAAAATAAGAAAAGTACATTCGTATATACTCTAGGTATTACGGTAATTTTAAATGTGCTTCATGTTGGAATAATCTTACCTCTTTGTTTCCTAAAGGTAAGCATTTTTTGATGACAACCACACATTTTTTTGGGAATCCTGACCCGGGACGGTGTGGGAGCCATGCTATGTTCCACATTACAGGCTGTGTGTTCAAGGTCTCAGAGCAGCCACCAGCACATGCCTGGACCACATTAAAGACATTATACCACTGTTTTTCTTTCCTCAGCATGGTTGCGTCACAAATAGCACCCATTTGGTAGCCAGCCCATGTCACACCTAGAGTAGCCCATCTCTCTGCACTCTGAGGTGGAAATACTTAGTGTTTAGTTTGTCTTTTTTCCCTCTCTGTGGCAGGAAGGGGTTACTTTACACATCCCCTGCTCTATTCCCTGTGCTGCTGGCTGTTTCGGGGACTGCCTGCCTGCCGTCTTGATGTTAAACATTTCCAGGCTCTCCTAACATCCTGGTTTGCCTGCCTGTCTGCCTGTCTGCCTGTTCCTATTATTCTGTACATAAATCCGCGACACTCCATTTAGTATGATATGTTACGTGTCGTATGGTACAGTATTAATTTGTGGATGTCCATCACCAATTTTGTATGATATGTTACGAATTACAATTCGTATGATATGTTATGAATTTTCAAAACGTACAATATGTTATGAATTTGCTACATGTATGATATGTTGCAAATTCTAAGCTAGCTGGCTAATGTTAGCTAGGCTAGGGGTTAGAGGTTAGTGTTAAGGTTAAGTTTAGGAGTTAGGTTAAAGGGTTAAGGTTAAGGTTAGTGGTTAGTGTTAAGGTTAGTGTTAGGGGAAGGGTTAGCTGAAAGGGTTAAGGTTAGGGTTAAGTTTAGGAGTTAGGTTAAAGGGTTAAGGGAAGGTTTAGCTAACATGCCAAGTAGTTGCAAAGTAGCTAAAAAGTAGTAAGGGTCAGATCAACATTTACTGGGGGGGGGTCATGAAGAAAATGTGCCCCCCTTCCCTGTAACGGTCATCGTTGCATGAAGAAGTGGACCAAAGCGCAGCGTGGTAAGTGTTCATGATTTATTCTCAAAAAACACTTGAACAAAATAACAAAGAGCAAAACGACAACGAACAGTTCTGTCAGGTGCAGAAACACAAAACAGAAAATAACTACCCACAAAACACAGGTGGGAAAAGGCTACCTAAGTATGGTTCCCAATCAGAGACAACGATAGACAGCTGTCCCTGATTGAGAACCACAACCGGCCAAAACAAAGAAATACAAAACATAGAAAAATGAACATAGAATGCCCACCCAAACCACACCCTGACCAAACCAAAATAGAGACATAAAAAGCTCTCTAAGGTCAGCGCGTGACATTCCCAAAGTTAAAAATATTTTCACATGACCCTCCCCTTATACTGTAAAATAGTTTGAACACCCTCCCCCCTCCATAGAATGAACTCAAAATAATGTTTACAACCACAAATAACAATAACTGTAGCGACCCTGTGTTTATAAACATGGACATCGACTTTACCACTTCAGTATGATTTATGTGGAATAGTCGATGTCACGCAGGGCTACGGATCAGAAGGTTGAGGGTTCGCCGACCACCACAGACGAGCTCACAACTCCCTGCCTGTTTCATTACACTACGATCAGCTGGCTGCAGACAATCATCAGCAAGGGAGAAATACGTTTTTCAACATGACATATTTAATCGCATATTTATATTTAGATAAAATTATATGGAACGAATTTTCCAGCAACAGGTTTTTGTGCCAATGCACCACACAACCAATAAACAAAGCATACTAACTTCGGTCACTTCAATATCATGGTTTGCGGTTTCAACACTACAATAAAAAGACGATGTCAATCTGGACAAACAGAATATACATCCTTCCCTTGTGGGCCTACCCAGAATTGAAGGCTTACCCGGTATAGAAGGCCTACCCAGAATCGAAGGCTTACCCAGTATAGAAGGCCTACCCAGAATCGAAGGATTGGCTTGACAATCCCCGAATGTCATTAAACATTTTGGTGTTTTGTAACAGATGTCTCTTTCCAGTCGTCAATTGACCTCTGCACAGTTTGGATTGATTCTATTTGTCAGTTCAAAAAATACATACAGTATATACACAAAGATTTTATAAGGTGGGCAGGATAAAGTCGGAGACTTATTTCCATTGTGGTCCCTATTTTTTAAACATAATTTTTTACATAAATACATCTACAATTACATAGATACAGACACATTACAGAAACAAAACAATGCTCAACCTCCATATGAGTATGAGGGGGGAGTTTAAGTACAATTCCTACCAGCTTGTTTGGCTGGTATCTTATTCTTTAGATGCTTGGGGCTGCTGGTGAACCGTGATGTGCAGGCATTATCAACGTGACACTGGACTGGCCCACGGAGTCTTTAGGGTGTCTATAGAGAGGTTTCCATCCAATTGGCGACTGATGTTTATGGGAATTTTCTAAAATCTTCATAAAAACAATATGCCATTTCAGAGTTTCCTTGAGGAAAAGTTGGTGCCGGACAACATGACAGGGAAGATTTTAATTTACCAGACATTTGAGAGATTTCATGGACATCCATATGCATTTATGCAGATCCAACCAGGCACAGCCAGCTGAGCCACATTTACATGTCCTTAAAAACAGCCTGTAACAAATTACAAAAACACTATTCCTTGTGTTTCGCTGTGTAGCATATGCAACACTTTATAGCCAATTCATATTTTTGGGGGGGCTACTTTCCTAAAACAATAATTGTCTGCCTAACGGTTCAGCTGTCAGAGATTTAAGCATTAAATGTATTATGGCCTTGCGTGCAAAGGCCTATAGGCTTAGGTGTCCACTGTATGATTCATATTTGAATAAATATATATATAGTCTATATAAAGGAAGAGAAGTTTAGGCCTAACCCCAGAGAGATAGAGATATGCGGTGGCATAATACGACACCGAAATGCATTTCTTTATGACAGATGGCTGCTGTGCCCAAAAACACTCTATCCTCCCCTGTGCCCCAAAAACACTCTATCCTCCCCTGTGCTCAAAAACACTCTATCCTCCCCTGTGCCCCAAAAACACTCTATCCTCCCCTGTGCCCCAAAAACACTCTATCCTCCCCTGTGCCCCAAAAACACTCTATCCTCCCCTGTGCCCCAAAAACACTCTATCCTCCCCTGTGCCCCAAAAACACTCTATCCTCCCCTGTGCCCAAAAAACACTCTATCCTCCCCTGTGCCCAAAAACACTCTATCCTCCCCTGTGCCCAAAAAACACTCTATCCTCCCCTGTGCCCAAAAAACACTCTATCCTCCCCTGTGCCCAAAAAACACTCTATCCTCCCCTGTGCCCAAAAAACACTCTATCCTCCCCTGTGCCCAAAAAACACTCTATCCTCCCCTGTGCCCAAAAAACACTCTATCCTCCCCTGTGCCCAAAAACACTCTATCCTCCCCTGTGCCCAAAAAACACTCTATCCTCCCCTGTGCCCAAAAAACACTCTATCCTCCCCTGTGCCCAAAAAACACTCTATCCTCCCCTGTGCCCAAAAAGCACTCTATCCTCCCCTGTGCCCAAAAAACACTCTATCCTCCCCTGTGCCCAAAAACACTCTATCCTCCCCTGTGCCCAAAAACACTCTATCCTCCCCTGTGCCCAAAAAACACTCTATCCTCCCCTGTGCCCAAAAAACACTCTATCCTCCCCTGTGCCCAAAAAACACTCTATCCTCCCCTGTGCCCAAAAAACACTCTATCCTCCCCTGTGCCCAATAAAACCCCACACAACCCTCCCCAAACAACCCCAAGAGTTAGCCAACCTCTCCCCTATTTTGGACCACACCTCCTCCTCCAGTACATTTAGATCTGTACATAAGCAGTTGAAAAGTTGCGAATTAGCTAAAATGCTAAAGTTGTCTGTGTTGAGATAAAGACTCACAACCTTTAGGTTGCTAGACGTTCAAGTTATGCACCCACCAATCAACCCCTACCAACTGCCCTACTTTTGTTTTGCCTTAAATAACCTTCTGTTTTATGTAACCATGCCAAACCTCATTCTCTCTTTCTCTGTCTCTCCCTTTATCTCTCTCTACCTCTCTCAGCAACCTTATCCGTATAACCCCCCCTTTTCTCCAGTAATGAAGACATGGTAGAGAGCACACTGTCTTTACAATGTGCCAGTTACGACGCCTCTTGGCCAGTTACGGCGCCTCTGGGCCAGTTACGACGCCTCTTGTCCAATTACGACGCCTCTGGGCCAGTTACGACGCCTCTGGGCCAGTTACGACGCCTCTGGGCCAGTTACGGCGCCTCTTGTCCAATTACGACGCCTCTGGGCCAGTTACGACGCCTCTTGGCCAGTTACGACGCCTCTTGGCCAGTTACGACGCCTCTGGGCCAGTTACGACGCCTCTGGGCCAGTTACGACGCCTTTTGGCCAGTTACGACGCCTCTGGGCCAGTTACGACGCCTCTTGGCCAGTTACGACGCCTCTGGGCCAGTTACGACGCCTCTTGGCCAGTTACGACGCCTCTGGGCCAGTTACGACGCCTCTTGGCCAGTTACGATGCTTCTGGGCCAGTTACGACTCTTGGCCAGTTACGACGCCTCTGGGCCAGTTACGACGCCTCTGGGCCAGTTACGACGCCTCTTGGCCAGTTACGACTTCTCTGGGCCAGTTACGACGCCTCTGGGCCAGTTACGACTCCTCTGGGCCAGTTACGACGCCTCTGGGCCAGTATGTCATTTCTTTTCCTTCCTTCACTCTTTTCCTTCACTCTCTCCTCTCTCCTGTCTTTTCTTCTCTCTCTCCTCTTCTCTCTCCTGTCTTTTCTTCTCTCTCTCCTCTTCTCTCTCCTGTCTTTTCCTTCTCTCTCTCCTCTTCTCTCTCCTGTCTTTTCCTTCACTCTCTCCTCTCTCCTGTCTTTTCTTCTCTCTCTCCTCTTCTCTCTCCTGTCTTTTCCTTCACTCTCTCCTCTCCTCTCTCCTGTCTTTTCCTTCACTCTCCTCTCTCCTGTCTTTTCCTTCACTCTCTCCTCTCTTCCTGTCTTTTCCTTCACTCTCTCCTCTCTCCTGTCTTTTCCTTCACTCTCTCCTCTCTCCTGTCTTTTCCTTCAATCTCTCCTCTCTCCTGTCTTTTCCTTCACTCTCTCCTCTTCTCTCTCCTGTCTTTTCCTTCACTCTCTCCTGTCTTTTCTTCTCTCTCTCCTCTTCTCTCTCCTGTCTTTTCCTTCACTCTCTCCTCTCCTCTCTCCTGTCTTTTCCTTCACTCTCCTCTCTCCTGTCTTTTCCTTCACTCTCTCCTCTCTCCTGTCTTTTCCTTCACTCTCTCCTCTCTCCTGTCTTTTCCTTCACTCTCTCCTCTTCTCTCTCCTGTCTTTTCCTTCACTCTCTCCTCTTCTCTCTCCTGTCTTTTCCTTCACTCTCTCCTGTCTTTTCTTCTCTCTCTCCTGTCTTTTCCTTCACTCTCTCCTCTCCTCTCTCCTGTCTTTTCCTTCACTCTCTCCTCTCTCCTGTCTTTTCCTTCACTCTCTCCTCTTCTCTCTCCTGTCATTTCCTTCACTCTCTTCTCGCTCATGTCTTTTCCTTCACTCTCTCCTCTCCTCTTTCCTGTCTTTTCCTTCACTCTCTCCTCTCTCCTCTCTCCTTCACTCTCTCCTCTCTCCTGTCTTTTCCTTCACTCTTTCCTGTCTTTCCTTCACTCTCTCCTCTCCTCTCTCCTGCCTTTTCCTTCAGTCTCTCCTCTCTCCTGTCTTTCCTTCACTCTCTCCTCTTCTCTCTCCTGTCTTTTCAGTCACCTTATTCTGTCAGTCTGCTCTACAGCTGTTTCTGGACTGTAATGTGTTTGTTTCGGTTGTCTACTCAGGCATAACTGAGCAGCATCTGCTTTGCTTTAAGTCAAGTTCAAAAGATATGACAACAAGAAACGCCCACATACCAAACCTGTCTAAATTTAGCCATGGGATGCTCTGTTTGTCTGTCTGTCTGTCTGTCTGTCCCCTCCCTCCATCTATCCATCCATCCCTCCCTCCCCTCTACTGCTATGTCCCCTCCAAGGATCCTATTTTAATCATTTCCAGACCTCTCTGTCCACACAGCTGACTAGGAAAAACAAAACCGAGCAACCTTCAGAGTTTCCAAGGCAGCACTGTGGCTGGCAGGGGGTGAGTGACTGGAAATGTGTGTGTGTGTGTGTGTGTGTGTGTGTGTGTGTGTGTGTGTGTGTGTGTGTGTGTGTGTGTGTGTGTGTGTGTGTGTGTGTGTGTGTGTGTGTGTGTGTGTGTGTGTGTGTGTGTGTGTGTGTGTGTGTGTTGCTCCCATTGGACTTATGTGAGTAATAAGAAGCTGTGATCAGAACAGAGAGGATGTTGGAAGGTTGCCTGCTTCAGTCCCAGCTGTGTGTGACTCGTAGCGATTATTACATTATGGCCATCCTCAGGCTTCTCTAGTTAAGGTTTTCCCAGGGGTCGTACTGTGGTTTAACGAGAGGGGTGTGAGATCCGTTTTTCTAGGCTTTGCTGAAGCTTTATGCTTATGTACAGACATACAGACATCTACAGTGAATGTACAAAACATTATGAAAACCTCCCTAATATTGAGTTTTACCCGCAGAACAGCCTCAATTTGTCGAGGCATGGACTCTACAAGGAATCAGAAAGCGTTCCACAAGGATGCTGCCCATGTTGACTTCAATGCTTCCCACAGTTGTGTCAAGTTGGCTGGATGTCCGTTGGATGGAGGACCATTCTGATGCACACAGGAAACTGTTGAGCGTTAAAAAATAACAGCAGCATTGCGGTTCTTGATACAAACCGGTGCGCCTGGCACCTACTACCATACTACTACTATACTACTACTATACTACTACCAAACTACTACTATACCCCCTGTTCAAAGGCACTTCAATATTTAGTGTTGTCCATTCACCCTCTGAATGGCACACATACACAATCCATGTCTCAATTGTCTCGAGGCTTAAAAATCCTTCTTTAACTTGTCTCCTCTCCTTCATCTACACTGATTGAAGTAGATTTAACAAGTGACGTCAATAAAGGAGCATAGCTTTCACCTGGATTCACCTGGTCAGTCTGTCATGGACAGAGCATAATGTTTTGTAAACTCCCTACACTTTATTAAGTTTTTAATTAAATTTTATCTATAGAGATTTATAGAACAAAGATGATGTCAGAAAGCCATGATAAAACTTAATTCAAAGATAAAAAAACTCATTTTTATATCACCTTCAAAGTGACAAATATATTGAGCAGCAAGCATTTGATGGCTTTGAAGTTGGCTTTTGCTGTTCTTAGCTCATTTCCTGATTTGGGAGGAGAAGTTAAAATATAAAGGGCGACCTCTTTTTTAAGCTCACCTAAATAAAGACTGTGTGGTTAAAAAACAGTGTTTTGCTGGCTACCCAGCTAACAATTCTAGGGAGAGAGAATGTTTTTATAATGTTACCCATAATGTTCCCCTGATGTTCGAGTGTCCATGTTAAACAGGCCCTATAAGCACATGCCCTAGAGATATCCCTTACTGTGACAGTGGTTAGAGTGTTTGTCATTGGTGCTGGTGGCCTACAAAAACAATACACAACACAGAGTTCCACGTTAATGTGGAAAAATAGACAAATTGCAACATAATCACTTACAGTAATATATTACTTTAATGAGAAAAGGAGTAATATAACAAGTTACTATCTTCAAATATTGTAATATTACTGCAGTTACTTTTTCAAGTTACCTGTAAATTACTTTGAGAAGCATATTTCTATCGGCGTGTTATACACTGCTCAAAAAAATAAAGGGAACACTTAAACAACACAATGTAACTCCAAGTCAATCACACTTCTGTGAAATCAAACTGTCCACTTAGGAAGCAACACTGAAGTTTGATTTCACAGAAGTGTGATTGACTTGGAGTTACATTGTGTTGTTTAAGTGTTCCCTTTATTTTTTTGAGCAGTGTATATACTGAACAAAAATATATACGCAACTTGTAAAGTGTTGGTCCCATGTTTCATGAGTTGATGTCAAACATCCCACAAATGTTCCATTATGCACAAAATGCTTATTTCTCTCAAATTTTGTGCACACATTTGTTTACATTCCTGTTAGTGAGCATTTCTCCTTTGCCAAGATAATCCATCCACCTGACAGGGGTGGCATATCAAGAAGCTGATTAAACAGCATGATCATTACACAGGTGCACCTTGTGCTGGGGACAATAAAAGGCCACTCTAAAATGTGCAGTTTTGTCACAGATTTCTCAAGTTTTGAGGGAGGGTGCAATTGGCATGCTGACTGCATGAATGTCCACCAGAGCTGTTGCCAGAGAATTGAACGTTCATGTCTCTACCATAAGCCGCCTCCACCATTGTTTTAAAGAAATTGCCAACATCTCCTTTGGCTGCCTTTCCTTCCAGTTCTCTGCTACCAATGACTGGAACGAATTGCAAAAATCACTGAAGCTGGAGACTTATATCTCCCTCACTAACTTTAAGCATCAGCTGTCAGAGCAGCTTACCGATCAATGTACCTGTACACAGCCCATCTGTAAGTAGCCCACCCAACTACCTCATCCCATATTGTTATTTCTTTTTTTGCTCTTTTGCACCCCAGTATCTCTACTTGCTCATCCTCATCTGCACATCTATCACTCCAGTGTTAATGCTAAATTGTAATTATTTTGCCGCTATGGCCTATTTATTGCCTTACCTCCCTAATCTTACTACATTTGCACTCACTGTACATAGATTTTTCCATTGTTTTATTGACTGTACGTTTGTTTATTCCATGTGTAACTGTGTTGTTGTTTTTGTCGCACTGCTTTGCTTTATCTTGTCCAGGTCGCAGTTGTAAATGAGAACTTGTTCTCAACTGGCCGACCTGGTTAAATAAAGATGAAATACAAAATTGACAAACATTGGCAGTAGATTGGCCTTGCTGAAGAGCTCAGTGACTTTCAACATGGCACCAACATAGAATGTCACCTTTCCAACAAGTCAGATTGTAAAATTTCTGCCCTGTTAGAGCCGCCCCGGTCAACTGTAAGTGCTGTTATTGTGAAGTGGAAATTTCTAGGAGAAACAAAGGCTCAGCTGCGAAGTGGTAGGCCACACAAGCTCTGCTGAAGCACGTAAAGAAAAATCCTTTGTCCTTGGTTGCAACACTCACTATTGAGTTCCAAACTGCCTCTGGAAGCAACGTCAGCACAATAACTGTTCGTCGGGAGCTTCATGAAATGAGTTTCCATGGCCAAGCAGCCTCACACAAGCCTAAGATCACCATGTGCAATGTCAAGTGTTGGCTGAAGAGGTGTAAAGCTCGCCGCCATTTGACACTGGAGCAGTGGAAACGTATTCTCTGGAGTAATGAATCACGCTTCACCATCTGGCA
Source organism: Salvelinus alpinus (assembly GCF_045679555.1). Lineage (NCBI taxonomy): Eukaryota > Metazoa > Chordata > Actinopteri > Salmoniformes > Salmonidae > Salvelinus > Salvelinus alpinus. Next base: position 12,091,365 of record NC_092108.1, read on the forward strand.
GTCCGACAGACAAATCTGGGTTTGGTGGAAGCCAAGAGAATGCTACCTGCCCCAATGCATAGTGTCAACTGTAAAGTTTGGTGGAGGAGGAATAATGGTCTGGGGCTGTTTATCATGGTTCGGGATAGACCCCTTAGTTCCAGTGAAGGGAAATCTGAACGCTACAGAATACAATGACATTCGTGACAATTCTGTGGTTTCAACTTTACTTTATGGCAATAGTTTGGGTAAGGCCCTTTCCTGTTTCAGCATGACAATGCACAAAGCGAAGTCCATACAGAAATAGTTTGTTTAGATTGGTGTGGAAGGACTTGACTAACCTACACAGAGTCCTGATCTCAACCCCATCGATTGGGATTAATTGGAACGCTCTCTGCATGTAGTGTATGTAAGTTGAAAACACTGTATTTTAAAAGCATTGTAGGTGAGTATCCCTTGACAACAGACAAAGAGCTATGAATGTATCAGTGGTTCACCAATCAGGGCCGTGTTGTGTAATGACTTTTTTGGGACATAGATGTTCTTGCAACGTTCCAATGAAACGTGTCTAGAACATTCATGTCTTATGTTCTGAGAACATGACAACCATGCTCTGCGTACATTTGGTGGGACGTTGGAGGAATATTCTCCTAACCCACATAAATCTGGACAAATGAATGTTATGTCTAGAACAGTCATATATCTTAAGTTCTGAGAACATGACAATCACGTTATGGGTAAATTCTATTTGACATTAAGGGAATGGTCTCTTGGAAAACATTCCATGCATATCATGGGAACATTCGTATGAAAAGTGAATAACCTAATGAGACTCTTAAGAGAACATTCTCTAAAGTTGTGAGGATGTTTGCTGTTAACTGGGATACCTGCTCATAGTCACAATGTCAGGATATACAGGACGGAGCTCACCTACCGGACTCTCTAGAGCTTTTGATGTTCTTTATTTAGATGAGAATATTAGCTGTGCAGCGTATCCTGTCTGTTATGTTGCTCTCCCAGGAGACATGGACTTCCTAATTCCCACCCACCCTCTCTCCCTCCAGCCCTGCACTAGCATCCTGATGGCCCTCTTCTGGGAACCTGTGGAGCTTCTACTATGGAATCATTAGAATCATTCAAATTCTATGGGTTCTACTGTACTCTGTTCAAGCCTTAAAATGTCTGTTCATTGTCAATTACAATAATACCACTCCACACAACACAACACTATGTTGTAGATGTCTTTATTCTACCGAACACCCTGCAACCACCCTGCTATCTTATTTCTTTCTCTTATCCCTTCTTCCTTTTCTCTCACATGGGCAGCAACATCTATCTGTCGATCGCCAATTCCCTTTGTGGTGTGAGTGCCTCTGACCTGTCAGAGGTTCTTAGCAGTGAGGCAGGCGATCTGAATAACATATTGATTCGACTTCCCTCTGCTAAGTCTAATGAGGAGCCCAATTCCCTTCCATTCCTCTCATGTCGGTTAGCAATGGAGACAGAGGCTTCTTCCCAAATGGCACCCTATGCCCTATAGTCCACTACTTTAACACATATAGGGCCCTGGTCAATAGTAGTGCACAAATATAGGGAATGGGGCCCTGGTCAAAAGTAGTGCACTATATAGGAAATGGGGCCTTGGTCAAAAGTAGTGCACTATAAAGGGAATGGGGCCCTGGTCAAAAGTAGTGCACTATAAATGGAATGGGGCCCTGGTCAAAAGTAGTGCACTATATAGGAAATGGGTGGCATTAGGGACGCAGCCTGACATCTTTCTCTCTCCATCTCTGTCTCCTTACTGGTGTAGGTTAACATGAGTGAAGAGTCTGTTCTGGGAGGAAATCAATTTGTCACCATAAGGCCTGGGGGGGGGGCACCTGTGGCTAATTGTGAGTCACAGACATTTAGCCAAACACCCCGGCCCTCCTTTCACTCGGAATTAAACACACTCCTCTAAGGGTTTCACCACATCACGTCACGAGGGGACAGATAAAGGACACATACTCTAGTCTCCCCTATTCCTGCAATAGAACTCCAAAGTAAAGGTCTAGCGGATGTAAGGGTTGATTGGGTAAGCCTGCATGGCAGAAGACACTGGTTATGACGAGCCTAGAATTTGATTGAAATTAGTATTCATTTACCTGTCTCCTAGCAACCCTATAGTTGTTCTAGAAGTGATATCATCACTATATGTCATGGCAGGGAATGTCTTCACATATCGATGTAGGCTGCTCTGTGTGTCCAGGCCATTATGTTAAAGGACAACCTCAGAGGAAGTTGCCTATTTTGAGTAATTCCTGTCCTAGAGTGGCAATTCTCGTTTAGGTTCCACTTCGAAGACTGACGCAGGCTGCTAATACATATTCAGGAACTGTGGGTGGGAACGGTGTGGTGATTTCAACGTGTAGCAGGAAAATAACAACAAATAGGCCACTGACTGACAGCTCAGTGACTAGCTAGCGTTATGTGAGCACCATTTCAGTTAAGACAGGCATTTATTTATTTTTTCACCTTTATTTAACCAGGTAGGCTAGTTGAAAACAAGTTCTCATTTACAACTGCGACCTGGCCAAGATAAAGCAAAGCAGTGCGACACAAACAACAACACAGAGTTACACATGGAATGAACAAGCGTACAGTCAATAACACAATAAGAAAAAAATAAAGTCTATATACAGTGTGTGCAAATGGCGTGAGGAGGTAAGGCAATAAATAGGCCATAGTAGCGAAGTATTTACAATTTAGCAGATTAACACTGGAGTGATAAATGAGCAGATGAAAAGCGCAGCGTGATCTGGGTTCCACATCTTTTTATTTCTAGGTGAAACTCACAGCAAAACGAAACATGAAGCTAACAATAGTGCTAATAGGCAACTATCCATAGTCAAGATCCCATAAAGCACAATGGGTAAATGGCTGCCTAAATATGATCCCCAATCAGAGACAACGATAAAAGCCTGCCTCTGATTGGGAACCATACCAGGCCAACATAAATCATGAATCACCTAGATAACCCACCCTAGTCACTGTCACGTCCCAACCAACACAGAGAATAAACAGCTCTCTATGGTCAGGGCGTGACAACCGTGCCTATACGCGCTGTTGACATGTTGAGGGTTGACGTTTGTCTGACTCTTGCCGTTTTTGATAGTTCAATTGAAACCGTGTCAGAATCCAGTCTGCATTAATATTTGCACATGCACATGGACATGATCAAATAGCTACAGTGCATTCAGGAAGTATTCATACCCCTTGACTTATTCCACATTATGTTGTGTTACATCCTCAATTCAAAATGGATTAAAATTATTTTGTTTTCTCACTCATCTACACACAATGCCCAATTATGGCAAAGTGAGAATTTGTTTATAAAAAAGATTTGCAAAATTATTGAAAATTAAATATAGAAATATCTAATTTTCATAAGTATCACACCCCTGAGTCAATACATGTTAGAATCACATTTGTCAGTGATTACAGCTGTGAGTCTTTCTGGTCTCTAAGAGCTTTGCACACCTGGATTGTACAATATTTGCACATTATTCTTTTCAAAATTCTTCAAGCTCTGTCAAGTTGGTTGTTGATCATTGCTAGACAGCCATTTTCAAGTCTTGCTGCAGAGTTTCAAGCCGACTTCAGTCAAAATTGTAACTAGGTCACTCAGGAACATTCAATGTTGTCTTGGTAAGCAACTCCAGTGTATATTTGACCTTGTGTTTTAGGTTATTACCCTGCTAAAAAGTGAATTTGTCTCCCAATGTCTGTTGGAAAGCAGACTGAACCAGGTCTTCCTATAGGATTTTGCCTGTGCTTATAGCTGTTTTCCGTTACTTTTTATCATAAAAAACTCCCTAGTCCTTGCCAATGACAAGCATACCCATAGCATGATGCAACCACCACCATGCTTGAAAATATGAAGAGTGGTACTCAGTGATGTGTTCTGTTGGATTTGCCCCAAACATAACACATTGTATTCAGGACAAAAAGTACATTTCTTTGCCACAGTTTTTGTAGTATTACTTAAGTGCATTGTTGCAAAGAAGATGCATGTTTTGGAATATGTGTATTCTGTACAAGCTTCCTTCTTTTCACTCTGTCATTTAGGTTAGTATTGTGAAGTAACTACAATGTTGATCCATCCTCAGTTGTCTCCTATCACAACCATTAAACTCTGTAACTGTTTTAAAATCACTATTGGCCTCATGGTGAAAACCCTGAGCGGTTTCCTTGCTCTCCGGCAACTGAGTGAAGAAGATAAGATTAAGGTATTTATATTGGTCAATTGCACACAAGGTCCAACAGCAATGTATCTTCCACTTTTAACATCCAGGTTTTGGAGAGGTGAGGGGGCAGCCATACTGGGCGCCCTGGGAGCTGTTGTGGGGGACTAAGTGCCTTGCCCAAGGGGCACAACGGCAGGCAACGGCATCTAGGATTTGATACCAGCAACCCTCCGGTTGCCAGCAAGATTTCTTCAAACTGGAAACCTCTGTCTGCTCGCTCGCCCCTCTAACCGCTAGGCTACCTGCCGCGCTTAGGAAGGACATCTGTATCTTTGTAGTGACTGAGTGTATTGATACACCATCCAAAGCCTAATTAATAACATCACCATTCTCAAAGGGAAACTTTTTTTTACACATCTACCAATCGGTGACCTTCTTTGTGAGGCATTGGAAAACCTTCCTGGTCTTTGAAGTTGAATCTGTGCTTGAAATTCACTGCTCGATTGAGGGACCTTACAGATAATTGAATGTGTGTGTCAGAGAGACGAAGTAGTCATTCAAAAATCATGTTAACCACTATTGTTGAACACGTCCATGCAACTTAGTATGTGAATTGTTCAGCCCATTTTTACTCCTGAACTTATTTAGGCTTGCCATAACAAAGGCATTGAATACATATTGACTCAAGACATTTCAGCTTCAATTTTGTTTTTATGGATTTCTAAAATGTTTACTAAAACAAAATTACACTGACATGATGAGGTATTGTGTGCAAATCAGTGACACAAATTCAGTCTGTAACACAACAAAAGGTAAGAAAAGTAAAGGGGTGTGAATACTCTCTGAATGCACCGTACTTCATTGTGTAACATCATGGGTAAGCTCTGGCCACTGTCTTTTAGCTCAAAAAAGTGGACAACCATCTCTTCAGCACTCCACCAATCAGGCCATTGTGGTAGAGTGGCCAGACGGAAGCCACTCCTCAGTAAAAGGCACATGACAGCCCGCTTGGGGTTTGTCAAACGGCACCTAAAGGACTCTCACACCGTGAGAAACAAGATTCTCTGGTCTGATGAAACCAAGATTGAAATCTTTGGCCTGAATGCCAAGTGTCACGTCTGAAGGAAACCTGGCACCATCCCTACGGTGAAGCATGGTGGTGGCAGCATCATGCTGTGGGGATGTTTTTCAGCGGCAGGGACTGAGACAGTAGTCAGGATCGAGGGAAAGATGAACAGAGCAAGGTACAGAGAGATCCTTGATGAAAACCTGCTCCAGAGCGCTCAGGACCTCAGACTGTGGGTGAAGGTTCACCTTCCGACAGGACAATGAACCAAAGCACACAGCCAAGACTGCAGAAGTGGCTTCGGGACAAGTCTCTGAATGTCCTTGAGCGGATCAAGCAGAACCCGAACTTGAACCCGATCGAACATCTCTGGAGAGACCTGAAAATAGCTGTGCATCGACGCTCACCATCCAACCTGACAGAGCTTGAGAGCATCTGCAGAGAAGAATGGGAGAAATTCCCCAAATACAGGTGTGCCAAGCTTGACGTATCATACCCAAGAAGACTCGAGGCTGTAAACGCTGCCAAAGGCGCTTCAACAAAGTTTAAAAATGAGTTTTTGCATTGTCATTATGGGGTATTGTGTGTAGATTGATGAGCGGGGAAAAACGATTTAATCCATTTGAGAATAAGGCTGTAACGTAACAAAATGTGGAAAAAGTCAAGGGGTCTGAATACTTTCTGAAGGCACTGTACCTGATGACATCCTTTTCCCCCTCACACACATGCACGTCAATCAGACTGCGGAGGGTTGGTCCCCCTCACACACATGCACGTCAATCAGACTGCGGAGGGTTGGTCCCCCTCACACACATGCACGTCAATCAGACTGTGGAGGGTTGGTCCCCCTCACACACATGCACGTCAATCAGACTGCGGAGGGTTGGTCCCCCTCACACACATGCACGTCAATCAGACTGTGGAGGGTTGGTCCCCCTCTCCATGAATCTTTGATCCGCCCCTGGAGAGTTTCAAATGATTTGATCCATTTACCACAACATGCTCTTTTTTGATCTCCTCTTTTCAAAGCCTGGCTTCCCCTCCCTCCACTAGGGCCGACTCAACCAGCTGGCTCCACTAGGGCCTACTCAACCAGCTGGCTCCACTAGGGCCGACTCAGCCAACTGACACCACTAGGGCCCACTCAACCAGCTGGCTCCGCTAGGGCCGACTCAACCAGCTGGCTCCGCTAGGGCCGACTCAACCAGCTGGCTCCACTAGGGCCTACTCAACCAGCTGGCTCCACTAGGGCCGACTCAGCCAACTGACTCCACTAGGGCCCACTCAACCAGCTGGCTCCGCTAGGGCCCACTCAACCAGCTGGCTCCACTAGGGCCCACTCAACCAGCTGGCTCCGCTAGGGCCCACTCAACCAGCTGGGTCCACTAGGGCCCACTCAACCAGCTGGCTCCGCTAGGGCTCACTCAACCAGCTGGCTCCGCTAGGGCTCACTCAACCAGCTGGCTCCGCTAGGGCCCACTCAACCAGCTGGCTCCGCTAGGGCCCACTCAACCAGCTGGCTACGCTAGGGCCCACTCAACCAGCTGGCTCCGCTAGGGCCCACTCAGCTGTAGGCCCTCCTTAGTTAGGGACAGAAGTACCAGACCATCAGCAAACTGTAGACATTTGACTTCAGATTCTAGTAGGGTGAGGCCGGGTGCTGCAGAGTGCTCTAGTGCCCTCGCCAATTCGTTGATATATATGTTGAAGAGGGTGGGACTTAAGCTGCATCCCTGTCTCACCCCACGGCCCTGTGGAAAGAAATGTGTGTTTTTTGTCTATTTTAACCGCACACTTGTTGTTTGTGTACATGGATTTTATAATGTTGTATGTTTTTCTGCCAACACCACTTTCAATCAATTTGTATAGCAGACCCTCATACCAAATTGAGTCTGTTTATCTCTCTCTCTCTCTGTCTCTATGTCTCTCTGTCTGTCTCTGTCTCTTGAACTAAGGGGCCTAGCCCGAACCATGAAAAACAGCCCCAGACCATTATTCCTCCTCCACCAAACTTTACAGTTGCCACTATTCATTGGTAGCAGTCTCCTGACAGTTTGGAACTCTGTAGTGAGTGTTGCAACTGAGGACAGACAATTTTTGTGTGGCCTACCACTTCGAGGCTCAACCGTTGTTGCTCCTAGATGTTTCCACTTCACAATAACAGCACTTACATTTGACCGGGGCAGCTCTAGCAGGGCAGAAATTTGATGAACTGACTTGTTGGAAAGGTGGCATCCTATGACGGTGCCACATTGAAAGTCATTGAGCTCTTCAGTAAGGCCGTTCCACTAGTTTGAAGGGGTGTCCACATACTTTTGTATAGACAGTGTACATGCAAGAGATCATAGCTCAACATTTCCTTTTGACTCATTTTATCTCTTTTCTTTTTCTCTCTGAACATAAACATGGTTCTGATGCTTGTGATGGAGGACCGAGGTCGGGATTCATTCAAAAGCGTGTTTTAGCACATTGCACTTTACTATCGTCAATGTACCTTTTGAAGGGAATTTCACAGATGTTCGCTATAAACACATTCACTGTAAACGCTGCAGATGTCAGCTGAAGCAGAAGTTACCTTTAAATGTGAAGCACTACACAATGTTCTTCGGCGTGAATCCTGGTCCCTGGTATTGAGCGTACACTGTTTAAAGACATTGAAACTGACTTCCTCCAGTTCAATAACCTCTCACTGAGATCTGAGATCTTCGATAATGGCGAAACCAACCAACCAACGCAGGCAGGCAGCAGCTCCAGAGAGCTGTGAGCTACAGACCCGTTTTAACAAGCCCAGACGCTTATAGAGAGGGAGATGACGTATGATGAATTATTAAATAAAGTGGATGCAACTCTTTTGAGGAGGAGATAAAAGATGTGTCGGGTTTTTAAGTCAGAGCTTTACGCGTTAAAGCCAGCAAGAAGTGTCAGACTCACATCACTTCTTACAGTATCTTAGGGTACATCCCAAATGGCACTCTACTGGATTATATCATGCATAGGGCATCGTTTGGGACACAGAAGTCTCTTACAGTCTGCTCACTCCTCAAGTGATGCTGTGTACTCTACTCTACTGTAAGTGTTACTCAGAGAGACTTAAAACACATGTTTGATACTATTGATACCATGTGTGACTGATGGTACCTAGTTGGATATAACCGACGTGTAATCCACTTGTGTGAGTTCATTTTAAACTGTATCAAGTGACGTCTACTGTAAAGCCAAAAGGTGCTGTAGGGTAAGGTTTTCTGGTTAAAGCAACTGTTCAACAACAAACATAGATGTACCCCACAGACTAAGACATATATGAGCTAGGACGTTTGTTTTAATTGTGTGTGTTTGGTATCCCAGAACACCTTGGGGGAATCAGATGCTTCACGGCACCTCCCTTCCTGCAATCCCAAACAGCACACTATTTTCTATATAGTGCACTACATTTGACCAGGGCCCATAGCGAAGAGAGTGCCATCTGGGACTCAACTATCCTCTCTCATTGTTGTTCTCCCTGTAGCATGCCAGTCTCATCCTGTTGCCATGGAGCCTTTCTGACTTGTTTAACTGTAATTATATAGAGGTAAGTCCCTGGCTGAGATGTGATGTCTGGCTGGGGAATAGGCTGCCTACCACACACACACACTCACACTCACTCACTCACTCACTCACTCACTCACTCACTCACTCACTCACTCACTCACTCACTCACTCACTCACTCACTCACACACACACACACACACACACACACACACACACACACACACACACACACACACACACACACACACACACACACACACACACACTCACACTCACACTCACACTCACACTCACACTCACACTCACACTCACACACAAACAGCTGTGCTCCTTAACACATCCCTCCTCTCACCCCTCCTCTCCTCTCCTTAACAAAGACACCCCCCCTGTTCTTTCCCATAAGGCTCTGGTCAAAAGTAGTGAACTATGTAGGGAATAGATTGCCATTTGGGACGCACACAGAGAGTCGGTGGACAGGTCACTTTTCGTCTAAAGTGAGGTTGAAGTCAGTGAGGTTGAAGTCAGTGAGGTTGAAGTCAGTGAGATTGAAGTCAGTGAGGTTGAAGTCAGCGAGGTTGAAGTCAGCGAGGTTGAAGTCAGCGAGGTTGAAGTCAGCGAGGTTGAAGTCAATGAGGTTGAAGTCAGCGAGGTTGAAGTCAGCGAGGTTGAAGTCAGCGAGGTTGAAGTCAGCGAGGCTAAAGTCAGCGAGGCTGAAGTCAGCGAGGTTGAAGTCAGCGAGGTTGAAGTCAGCGAGGTTGAAGTCAGCGAGGAAATTGGGAATGTTGGACGTCGTACAAAAAACTGTTAAAGGGATTTATAAATACTCCAAGTCACTGCTTTGACATGTGACCCCTGTAAAGTCATGAAAAGAGGACAAGGTTTTAAAATAGAGCTACATTTCCAGATTAGATGGCTGTTTTCTCCTGAGGCTTTCTCATCTTCTCTGGTCTTCTCCCTTTAGAGGACTCTCAGAGACTCATGGCCGTCAGTCAGTATCCTGATATTCCTCCTCTCATTTCTCATTAAAACATACCTTTTTATGATCTGGCATCCATCCACACTGACTGACTGACTGACTAATTGACTGACTGACTGACTGACTGAGAAACTAATTGACCGACTGACTGACTAACTGACTGAATAACCGACTGACTGACTGACTGAGTAACTAATTGACTGACTGACTGAATAACTGACTGAGTAACTAATTAACTAACTGGCTGACTGACTGAGTAACTAACCGAGTGACTGACTGACTGACTGAGTAACTAATTGACTGACTGACTGAATAACTGACTGACTGAGTAACTAATTGACTAACTGACTGACTGACTGAGTAACTAACCGACTGACTGACTGACTGAGTAACTAATTGACTGACTGACTGACTAACTGACTGAATAACTGACTGACTGAGTAACTAATTGACTGACTGACTGACAGAATGAATGACTGACTGAGTAACTAATTGACTACCTTCCTATCCTGATATTCCTCCTCTGATTTCTGATAAACAATATACATTTTCTATGATCTGGCATCCATCCACACTGACTGAGTAACTAACTGACTGACTGACTGACTGACTGACTGACTGACTGACTGACTGACTGACTGACTGAGTAACTAACTGACTGACTGGCTGACTGGCTGGCTGACTGACTGAGTAACTAACTGACTGACTGGCTGGCTGACTGAGTAACTAACTGACTGACTGACTGACTGAGTAACTGACTGACTGACTGGCTGGCTGGCTGACTGACTGAGTGACTGACTGACTGAGTGACTGACTGGCTGACTGAGTGACTGACTGAATACAGTATTCCCCTGCTGTCTGGTTATGTGGGACAGTATACAGTATTCCCCTGCTGTCTGGTTATGTGGGACAGTATACAGTATTCCCCTGCTGTCTGGTTATGTGGGACAGTACACAGTATTCCCCTGCTGTCTGGTTTTGGGGCGGCAGGGTAGCCTAGTGGTTAGAGCGTTGGACTAGTAACCGAAAGGTTGCAAGTTCAAATCCCCGAGCTGACAAGGTACAAATCTGTCGTTCTGCCCCTGAACAGGCAGTTAACCCACTGTTCCTAGGCCGTCATTGAAAATAAGAATTTGTTCTTAACTGACTTGCCTAGTTAAATAAAGGTAAAATAAAAAAATTAAAAATGTGGGTACTTCCCCTGCTGTATGGTTATGTGTCTGGTTATGTGGGACAGTATTCCCCTGCTGTCTGGTTATGTGGGACAGTATTCCCCTGCTGTGTGGTTATGTGGGACAGTATTCCCCTGCTGTCTGGTTATGTGGGACAGTATTCCCCTGCTGTGTGGTTATGTGGGACAGTATTCCCCTGCTGTCTGGTTATGTGGGACAGTATTCCCCTGCTGTGTGGTTATGTGGGACAGTATTCCCCTGCTGTCTGGTTATGTGGGACAGTATTCCCCTGCTGTATGGTTATGTGGGACAGTATTCCCCTGCTGTGTGGTTATGTGGGACAGTATTCCCCTGCTGTATGGTTATGTGGGACAGTATTCCCCTGCTGTCTGGTTATGTGGGACAGTATTCCCCTGCTGTATGGTTATGTGGGACAGTATTCCCCTGCTGTATGGTTATGTGGGACAGTATTCCCCTGCTGTCTGGTTATGTGGGACAGTATTCCCCTGCTGTCTGGTTATGTGGGACAGTATTCCCCTGCTGTCTGGTTATGTGGGACAGTATTCCCCTGCTGTCTGGTTATGTGGGACAGTATTCCCCTGCTGTCTGGTTATGTGGGACAGTATTCCCCTGCTGTATGGTTATGTGGGACAGTATTCCCCTGCTGTCTGGTTATGTGGGACAGTATTCCCCTGCTGTGTGGTTATGTGGGACAGTATTCCCCTGCTGTCTGGTTATGTGGGACAGTATTCCCCTGCTGTGTGGTTATGTGGGACAGTATTCCCCTGCTGTCTGGTTATGTGGGACAGTATTCCCCTGCTGTGTGGTTATGTGGGACAGTATTCCCCTGCTGTCTGGTTATGTGGGACAGTATTCCCCTGCTGTATGGTTATGTGGGACAGTATTCCCCTGCTGTCTGGTTATGTGGGACAGTATTCCCCTGCTGTCTGGTTATGTGGGACAGTATTCCCCTGCTGTCTGGTTATGTGGGACAGTATTCCCCTGCTGTCTGGTTATGTGGGACAGTATTCCCCTGCTGTGTGGTTATGTGGGACAGTATTCCCCTGCTGTATGGTTATGTGGGACAGTATTCCCCTGCTGTGTGGTTATGTGGGACAGTATTCCCCTGCTGTCTGGTTATGTGGGACAGTATTCCCCTGCTGTATGGTTATGTGGGACAGTATTCCCCTGCTGTCTGGTTATGTGGGACAGTATTCCCCTGCTGTATGGTTATGTGGGACAGTATTCCCCTGCTGTCTGGTTATGTGGGACAGTATTCCCCTGCTGTCTGGTTATGTGGGACAGTATTCCCCTGCTGTCTGGTTATGTGGGACAGTATTCCCCTGCTGTATGGTTATGTGGGACAGTATTCCCCTGCTGTCTGGTTATGTGGGACAGTATTCCCCTGCTGTCTGGTTATGTGGGACAGTATTCCCCTGCTGTCTGGTTATGTGGGACAGTATTCCCCTGCTGTCTGGTTATGTGGGACAGTATTCCCCTGCTGTATGGTTATGTGGGACAGTATTCCCCTGCTGTCTGGTTATGTGGGACAGTATTCCCCTGCTGTCTGGTTATGTGGGACAGTATTCCCCTGCTGTCTGGTTATGTGGGACAGTATTCCCCTGCTGTCTGGTTATGTGGGACAGTATTCCCCTGCTGTCTGGTTATGTGGGACAGTATTCCCCTGCTGTGTGGTTATGTGGGACAGTATTCCCCTGCTGTCTGGTTATGTGGGACAGTATTCCCCTGCTGTCTGGTTATGTGGGACAGTATTCCCCTGCTGTATGGTTATGTGGGACAGTATTCCCCTGCTGTCTGGTTATGTGGGACAGTATTCCCCTGCTGTATGGTTATGTGGGACAGTATTCCCCTGCTGTCTGGTTATGTGGGACAGTATTCCCCTGCTGTCTGGTTATGTGGGACAGTATTCCCCTGCTGTCTGGTTATGTGGGACAGTATTCCCCTGCTGTCTGGTTATGTGGGACAGTATTCCCCTGCTGTCTGGTTATGTGGGTGCTGCTGCTGAGGCGGTTGGAAGAGAAAAGCTGGTGTCACGAGAGGATCACTTTCACAGCACAGAAACAGAAACAGTAACAGTAACAGTAAGTCACAGTGTTTACAGCTTATTGAGAAGCGTCAGTGTTTACAGCTTATTGAGAAGCGTCAGTGTTTACAGCTTATTGAGAAGCGTCAGTGTTTTTAGAGAGGCAGATATGTAGCCCAGTGCCAACACAGTGATAGGCTGAATCACATAGAATCTTATTTTTTAAATTAAAGATATTAAGACCCCTTATCACATTTTATATACGAGTTGCTCACCTGGACTGCTTCCCAAATGCCACCCTATTCCCTATGTACTGCACTACTTTTGACCAGAGCCCTCGTTACCTGAATGGTGAGTGACAACCATTTGCTTGGTCAGGATCAATATGTACCAGGGCTGATTATCTATGTGGGGCTGCTAATGACGGAGGGAGGCTGGCACGTACAGACACACAAAGGAGAGGAGGGGAGAAAGGAAGGAGGTGAGGAAAGGAGAAGGTGAAATCTTCCACAATGCTGCATTTCCTTTTTTTAATAAATCAAAGAGCACTAGCTAGCTGGCTAGATCATAGGGGACTCCACTAGCTAGCTGGCTAGATCATAGGGGACTCCACTAGCTAGCTGGCTAGATCATAGGGGACTCCACTAGCTAGCTGGCTAGATCATAGGGGACTCCACTAGCTAGCTGGCTAGATCATAGGGGACTCCACTCGCTAGCTGGCTAGATCATAGGGGACTCCACTAGCTAGCTGGCTAGATCATAGGGGACTCCACTAGCTAGCTGGCTAGATCATAGGGGACTCCACTAGCTAGCTGGCTAGATCATGGGGGACTCCACTAGCTAGCTGGCTAGATCATAGGGGACTCCACTAGCTAGCTGGCTAGATCATGGGGGACTCCACTAGCTAGCTGGCTAGATCATAGGGGACTCCACTAGCTAGCTGGCTAGATCATAGGGGACTCCACTAGCTAGCTGGCTAGATCATAGGGGACTCCACTAGATAGCTGGCTAGATCATGGGGGACTCCACTAGCTAGCTGGTTAGATCATGAGGGACTCCACTAGCTAGATGGCTAGATCATGGGGGACTCCACTAGCTAGCTGGCTAGATCATGGGGGACTCCACTAGATAGCTGGCTAGATCATGAGGGACTCCACTAGCTAGCTGGTTAGATCATGAGGGACTCCACTAGCTAGCTGGCTAGATCATGGGGGACTCCACTAGCTAGCTGGCTAGATCATAAGGGACTCCACTAGCTAGCTGGCTAGATCATGGGGGACTCCACTAGCTAGCTGGCTAGATCATAGGGGACTCCACTAGCTAGCTGGCTAGATCATGAGGGACTCCACTAGCTAGCTGGCTAGACCATGAGGGACTCCACTAGCTAGCTGGCTAGATCATAGGGAACTCCACTAGCTAGCTGGCTAGATCATAGGGAACTCCACTAGCTAGCTGGCTAGATCATGGGGGACTCCACTAGCTAGCTGGCTAGATTATGGGGGACTCCACTAGCTAGCTGGCTAGATCATGAGGGACTCCACTAGCTAGCTGGCTAGATCATAGGGGACTCCACTAGCTAGCTGGCTAGATCATGGGGGACTCCACTAGCTAGCTGGCTAGATCATGGGGGACTCCACTAGCTAGCTGGCTAGATCATGGGGGACTCCACTAGCTAGCTGGCTAGATCATGGGGGACTCCACTAGCTAGCTGGCTAGATCATGGGGGACTCCACTAGCTAGCTGGCTAGATCATAGGGGACTCCACTAGCTAGCTGGCTAGATCATGGGGGACTCCACTAGCTAGCTGGCTAGATCATGGGGGACTCCACTAGCTAGCTGGCTAGATCATGGGGGACTCCACTAGCTAGCTGGCTAGATCATGGGGGACTCCACTAGCTAGCTGGCTAGATCATAGGGGACTCCACTAGCTAGCTGGCTAGATCATGGGGGACTCCACTAGCTAGCTGGCTAGATCATAGGGGACTCCACTAGCTAGCTGGCAAGATCATAGGGGACTCCACTAGCTAGCTGGCTAGATCATAGGGGACTCCGCTGGCTAGATCATAGGGGACTCCACTAGCTAGCTGGCTAGATCATAGGGGACTCCACTAGCTAGCTGGCTAGATCATAGGGGACTCCACTAGCTAGCTGGCTAGATCATGGGGGACTCCACTATCTAGCTGGCTAGATCATGGGGGACTCCACTAGCTAGCTGGCTAGATCATGGGGGACTCCACTAGCTAGCTGGCTAGATCATGGGGGACTCCACTAGCTAGCTGTCTGTGCTATAAAGAGAGAGCCGTGTGGGAACAATAGAGGTGCCAGGCTGCGTTGTCTCCCCTATCGTCACCTGACCATTCAAACAGCCTGTAGCTAGATGAGAGAGATAAAGTACATGTAGTTGCCATGAACAGATGAAGGATGGAAGGAGGCTTTCTGCTTTTCATTTCTCTCACCTCTTAATGTCTTTCAGACAGAGGCTTGCAAGCTGCTCTAACAAGGTTGTTCTGTTCTGAGAGGAACGGGAGTGCTAAATGAATAATTTACACAAGGTTATTTTTACAAATTTTAAATGTAGCTACTCTAAGTAGACAGGACTTTTCTGGTCCTTCTATTGTCGGATTGTGTAGGGAGACTGTAGCTCACAAAGTAAAAAGATACACGATATATACAAAAGTATGTGGATGTCTTTTCAAATTAGTTGATTTGACTATTTCAGCCACACCCGTGGCCTCAAAATGCTTCCATTTTGTGGCAACAGTTTGGGGAAGGCCCTTTCCTGTTTCAGCATGACAATGTCCCTGTGCACAAAGCGAGGTCCATACAGAAATGGTTTGTCTATCAGGTTTAAGGTAAGACCCAGATGCAGTCTGTGTTGAATAAACAATAGTTTAATGATCCAACAGGGGCAGGCAACAGGCAGGTCAAGGCAGGCAGGGGTCAGTAATCAGAGGTGGGGCAACGGTACCGGACAGCAGGCAGGCTCAGGGTCAGGGTAGTCAGAGTGTTCAGGCAGGCGGGCTCGGAGTCAAGACAGGCAAGGGTCAAAACAAGGAGGGCGAGAAAAGAGAGACTGGGAAAAAGCAGGAGCTGAGAAACAAAACACTGGTTGACTTGACAAACAAGACAAACTGGCAACAGACAAACAGAGAACACAGGTATATATACACTGGGGATAATGGGGAAGATGGGCGACACCTGGGGGGGTGGATACAATCACAAAGACCGGTGAAACAGATCAGGCTGTGACAATGTCGAGATCAGTGTGGAAGAACTTGACTTGCCTGCACAGAGCCCTGACCTCAACTCCATCGAATACCTTTGGAATGAATTAGAACACCGACTGCGAGCCAGGCCTAATCGCCCAACATCAGTGCACAACCTCACTAATGCTCTTGTGGCTGAATGGAAGCAAGTCCCTGCAGCAATGTTCCAACATCTAGTGGAAAGCCTTCCCAGAAGACTGGAGGCTGTTATAGCAGCAAAGGGGGGACCAACTCCATATTAATGCCCATTGATTTTGGAATGAGATTTTCAACGTGCAGATGTCCAAATACTTTTGGTCATGTAGTGTATATAAGATGTTGAGAGGTGTTGATTATTTGGGTTGCAAAGACAAATCTGGGATAACTATTCTGGAATTGTTTCTCTAAAAAGAGAAATGAGATGCACCCCAAATGGCTACCTATTCCCTATATAGTGCACTACTTTCGACTAGGGCTCATAGGACTGGTTCTAGTCAAACGTAGTGCACTATATAGGGAAAAGACACCTGAAACCCCACCTCTTTAAGGAATACCTAGGATAGGATAAAGTAATCCTTCTCACCCCCCCCCCCCCTTTAAAGATTTAGATGCACTATTGTAAAGTGGCTGTTCCACTGGATGTCATAAGGTGAATGCACCAATTTGTAAGTCGCTCTGGATAAGAGCGTCTGCTAAATGACTTAAATGTAAATGTAAATGTAAAAGGGTGCCATTTAGGACACATAGTATGTTATCTGAGAGCTGCTTCTGTTTCATGTCCAGGTGCTCTCATGACGAGGCTGGAAGGACGACGGTGTGTGACGTTGTGTGATTGGCCTCTTCCTGAGTCAGCTGCCAAGCCAATAGCGATGATGACATAATTTCCTGTTTGAACACCATGACCGAGATTTGACCAGACAATTCTTAGGGGGCCGGCGGTCGACTCATGTAAAATGTACACACACACACACACACACACACACACACACACACACACACACACACACACACACACACACACACACACACACACACACACACACACACACACACACACACACACACACACACACACACACACACACACAGCTCTAGCTCTACTGAAACCAGAGGTCTTATGTAATACAACAACCTCTTTGTCTCCTCTTCAGATCAGAGTCTTTTAGCACAGTAGCAGAAACAGTAACAGTCACAGTAGCAGAAACAGTAGCAGAAACAGTCACAGTAGCAGAAACGGTAACAGTCACAGTAGCAGAAACAGTAACAGAAAATGTAACAGTAAGTCACAGAAACAGAAAAAGTAACAGTAAGTCACAGAAACAGAAACAGTAACAGTAAGTCACAGAAACAGTAACAGTAAGTCACAGAAACAATAGCAGTAACAGAAACAGTAGCAGTAACAGAAACAGTAAGTCACAGAAACAGTAGCAGAAACAGTAACAGAAACAGTAGCAGTAACAGAAACAGTAAGTCACAGAAACAGAGGCAGAAACAGTAGCAGTAACAGAGGCAGAAACTGTCACGTCTGTTCCCGCTCTTCCCTCCCCTGGCGCTTGAGGGCGCCAGGCTGCCCTGCATCACGCACTCCTGTCATCAATTACGCACACCTGCCTTCCCTTGTCACACGCATCAGCGATATTGGACTAACCTGGACTCACTCACTCATCGGTTTATTTCTTCCCCTATATTTGTCAGTTCCCTGCTCTGTTCCTTGCTGATGCATTAATTGTCTTTTGTTTTAGTTTTATGTTTGCTGACGCTGTTCCTGTCTCGTTCCATGTCCGTTATTTATTCAATGTTTTACTCCCCGTACCTGCTTCGTCTCTCCAGCGTCAATTCATGTGACAGAAACAGTAGCAGTAACAGAAACAAACAGAAACAGAAACAGTAGCAGTAACAGAAACAATAGCAGTAACAGTAACAAAAACAGTAGCAGTAACAGTAACAGTAGCAGTAACAGAAACAGTAACAGTAGCAGTAACAGAAACAGTAGCAGTAACAGAAACAATAGCAGTAACAGTAACAGAAACAGTAGCAGTAACAGAAACAGTAGCAGTAACAGAAACAGTAGCAGTAACAGAAACAATAGCAGTAACAGTAACAGAAACAGTAGCAGTAACAGAAACAATAGCAGTAACAGTAACAGAAACAATAGCAGTAACAGTAACAGAAACAGTAGCAGTAACAGAAACAATAGCAGTAACAGTAACAGAAACAGAAACAGTAACAGTAACAGTAACAGAAACAGTAGCAGTAACAGAAACAGAAACAGAAACAGTAGCAGTAACAGAAACAGTAACAGAAACAGTAACAGAAACAGAAACAGTAGCAGTAGCAGTAGCAGAAACAGTAGCAGTAACAGAAACAGTAGCAGTAACAGAAACAATAGCAGTAACAGTAACAGAAACAGTAGCAGTAACAGAAACAGAAACAGTAACAGAAACAGTAACAGAAACAGTTACAGAAACAGTAAGTCACAACAGTAACAGAAACAGAAACAGAAAAAGTAGCAAATCCCCATTTGTGTGAAGAAAAGACGAAGGAAAAGGGGGCGCAGGTTGGGCTGCCTTCTTAGAATCCGTAAACTCCCACTGCCATCCATTCTACTGGCTAACATGCAATCATTGGAAAATAAAATTGATGACCTACGATTACGATTGTCCTGCCAACGGGACATTAAAAACTGTAACATCTTATGTTTCACCGAGTCGTGGCTGAACGACGACATGGATAATATAGAGCTGGAGGGATTTTCATTGCACCGGCAGAACAGAGAAGAAGCTACGTCTGGTAAGACGAGGGGTGGGGGGTGTGTGTCTTTTTGTCAATAACAGCTGCTGCGCGATGTCTAATATTTCGAGGTATTGCTCGATTACCAAGACGTGTACTCAAAACATGAACGGACCAACTGGCAAGTGTCTTCACTGACATTTTCAACCTCTCCCTGACCGAGTCTTTTTAAACTATTTATTTCACCTTTATTTAACCAGGTAGGCTAGTTGAGAACAAGTTCTCATTTACAACTGAGACCTGGCCAAGATAAAGCAAAGCAGTGCGACACAAACAACAACACAGAGTTACACGTGGAATAAACAAACATACAGTCAATAATACAATAGAAAAAAGTCTATATACAGTGTGTGCAGATGAGGTAGGATAAGGGAGGTAAGGCAATAAATAGGCCATAGTGGCGAAATAATTACAAATATAGCAATTAAACACTGGAGTGATAGATGTGCAGAAGATGAGTGTGCAAGTAGAGATACTGGGGTTTAAAGGAGCAAAATAAATTAAATAAATAACAGTATGAGGATGAGGTAGTTGGATGGACTATTTACAGATGAGCTATGTACAGGTGCAGTGATCTGTGAGCTGCTCTGACAGCTGGTACTTAAAGCTAGTGAGGGAGATATGAGTCTCCAGCTTCAGGGATTTTTGCAGTTCGTTCCAGTCATTGGCAGCAGAAAACTGGAAGGAAAGGCGGCCGAAGGAGGAATTGGCGTTGGGGGTGACCAGTGAAATATACCTGCTGGAGCGCATGCTATGGGTGGGTGCTGCTATGGTGACCAGTGAGCTGAGATAAGGCGGGGCTTTACCTAGCAAAGACTTATAGATGACCTGGAGCCAGTGGGTTTTGCGACGAATATGAAGCGAGGGCCAGCCAACGACAGCATACAGGTCGCAGTGGTGGGTAATATATGGGACTTTGGTGACAAAAGACGACATCCAATTTGCTGAGTAGAATGTTGGAGGCTATTTTGTAAATGACATCGCCGAAGTCAAGGATCGGTAGGATAGTCAGTTGTATGTTTGGCAGCATGAGTGAAGGATGCTTTGTTGAGAAATTGGAAGCCTATTCTAGATTTAATTTTGGATTGGAGATGCTTAATATGAGTCTGGAAGGAGAGTCTGTACTACCTACATGTTTCAAGCAGACCACCATAGTCCCTGTGCCCAAGGAAGTGAAGGTAACCTGCCTAAATGATTACCTCCCAGTAGCACTCACGTCGGTAGCCATGAAGTACTTTGAAAGGCTGGTCATGGCTCACACCAATAGCATCCTCCTGGATACCCTAGACCCACTCCAATTTGCATACCGCCCCAATAGATCCACAGATGACGCAATCTCAATCGCAATCCACACTGGCCTTTCCCACCTTGACAAAAGGAACACCTATGTGAGAATGCTGTTCATTGACTACAGCTCAGCATTCAAGACCATAGTGCCCACAAAGCTCATCACTAAGCTAAGGACGCTGGGACTAAACACCTCCCTCTGCAACTGGATCCTGGACGTCCTGACGGGCCGCCCCCCAGGTGGTAAGGGTAGGCAACAACACGTCTGCCACGCTGATCCTCAGCACTGGGGCCCCTCAGGGGTGTGTACTTAGTCCCCTCCTGTACTCCCTGTTCACCCATGACTGCATGGCCAAACACGACTCCAACACCCTCATTAAGTTTGCTGACGACACAGCAGTGGTAGGCCTGATCAACGACAACGATGAGACAGCCTATAGGGAGGAGGTCAGAGAACTGGAAGTATGGTGCCAGGATAACAACCTCTCCCTCGACGTGATCAAGACAAAGGAGCTGATCACGGACTAATAGGACACCATTGACATCGACGGGGCTGTAGTGGAGCGGGTCGAGAGTTTCAAGTTCCTTGGTGTCCACATCACCAACAAACTATCATGGTCCAAACATACCAAGACAGTCGTGAAGAGGGCACGATAAAACCTTTTCCCCCTCAGGAGACTGAAAAGATTTGGCATGGGTTCCCAGATCCTCAAAAAGTTATACAGCTGCACCATCGAGAGCATCCTGACCGGTTGCATCACCGCCTGGTATGTCAACTGCTCGGCCTCTGATGGCAGGGGCCAAGCTTCCTGCCATCCAGGACCTATATAATAGGCTGTGTCATAGGAAAGCCCATAAAATTGTCAGAGACTGTTTTCTCTGCTACCGCACGGCAAGCGGTACCGGAGCACCAAGTCTAGGATCAAAAGGCTCCTTAACAGCTTCTACCCCCAAGCCATAAGACTGCTGAACAATTAATCAAATGGCTACCCGGACTATTTACATTGACCCCCCCCCCACCACTCCTCCATTTGTTTTGTACACTGCTGCTACTCACCGTTTATTATCGATGCATAGTCACTTCACCCCTACCTACATGTACAAATGACCTCAACTAACCTGTCCCCACACACACTGACTCGGTACCAGTACCCCCTGTATATAGCCTTCACACTGACTAGGTACCGGTGCCCCCTGTATATAGCCTCGTTATTGTTATGTTATTGTGTTACTTTTTCTTTATTTTTTTCTTTAGTTTATTCGGTAAATATTTTCTTAACTCTTCTTGAACTGCACTGTTGGTTAAGGACTTGTAAGTAAGCATTTCACGGAGAGGTCTACACTTGTTGTATTCGGTGCATGTGACAAATAAAGTTTGATTTGATTTGAGAAACAGAAACAGTCACAGAAACAGTTACAGTCACAGAAATAGTTAGTCACAGAAACAGTTAGTCACAGAACAGAAACAGTTACAGTCACAGAAACAGTTACAGAAACAGTAACAGAAACAGTCACAGAAAGAGTTAGTCACAGAAACAGTTACAGAAACAGTAAAAGAAACTGTTACAGAAACAGTAACAGTCACAGAAACAGAAACAGTAACAGTAGCAGTAAGAGTAACAGTAGCAGAAACAGTCACAGAAACAGAACCTCACAGAAGGGAAACTGACTGATGGAATCATCTACATTCCTTTAGAATTTAATTCTCCTGAGTTTCGTTATCCAACCTGTTACATACAAACACACATACACACACACACACACACACACACACACACACACACACACACACACACACACACACACACACACACACACACAAAACCTTTACGCTGACCTCAACATATATTTTCAACAGTATAACTGTGAGATTAACCTTAAACAACAAATTAGCACACAGGAGTAATGTACTCAGTTGTGAAATGTTTTAACCTCTTTTGACCTTGTGGAGACTTCCCTGAATTGTAGTTCATTAGCATGAGAGAGCAGAGTGGTGTGTGTGTGTGTGTGTGTGTGTTTGTGTGTGTGTGTGTGTGTGTGTGTGTGTGTGTGTGTGTGTGTGTGTGTGTGTGTGTGTGTGTGTGTGTGTGTGTGTGTGTGTGTGTGTGTGTGTGTGTGTGTGTGTGTGTGTGTGTGTGTGTGAGTCTGTGTGTGTTAGCTCTGGTCCAGCCAAGTGCAGTCAGGAGGTGAAAGAGGGTAAGAGAGGATGAGAGACAGAGAGAGTGGGAGAGAAGGAGAGGAGCCAGGGCAAGGCACCAACATTCCCCTACTTGTTGATTTGTGTAACAATGAGCTCCACCATTCCATCTCCTGCGGCAACACAACATTGTCTAAAATTAGATGGTGGCTGGCACTTTAAAGAGTGACAGACTCAGTCTCTTGATGCTGCCTGTTGCGTTGAGGAGAATGACCACATCATTGTCCATTTAAACAACACTGCATTGTGCGTTGTACCGGACCTTCCTCACTAGATGTCACTGTGTTCTAATTGGCACCCTTAGCCTTGCGTACTACTCCTTGGGCCCTGATCAAACATAGTGCTCTTTATAGGGAATAGGGTGCCACCTAGGACTCAAATGTTGTCGAAACACGAGCATAGGGTATACTGTCCTGTACAGAACAAGGCACCACATAACACAGAGACTGGTCGGCACATCCATAGATTTAATGGAGACAAACATCCTGGCAGATTGATCGTTTCCAGGATGTGCCTCTATCACGGTACATTGTCATTTGCTACCTGTCTGTTTGTCTGGCCGCTCACCTCCAGACCTGGGTTCAAATACTATTTGAAATAATTGTTCATTCTTTATCTGTGCTTGACTGAGCTTGACTGGTGCAATGGAACCAATAGAATAGTTGGAAATCTGCACACCCCACCCAACGGGTACTACAGACAGGCTAAAGTGAACGCTCAAATATTTTAAATATTTTAAACAGTTTTTGAACCCAGGTCCTCTTGAGAAAGTAGACAGGACATTCTGTACCTGCCGGCAGCCTGCAGCCGAGGTCGAGGACACAGGAAGGATCTGCTCACACAGACAGGAACAAAGACCTCTGGTCTGCTGGAGGTCATTTTGCAGGGCTCTGGCAGTGCTCCTCCTTGCACAAAGGCGGAGGTTGCCCTCCTACGGCCTCCTCCACGTCTCCTGATGTACTGGCCTGTCTCCTGGTAGCGCCTCCATGCTCTGGACACTACGCTGACAGACACAGCAAACCTTCTTGCCACAGCTCGCATTGATGTGCCATCCTGGATGAGCTGCACTACCTGAGCCACTTGTGTGGGTTGTAGACTCCGTCTCATGCTACCACTAGAATGAAAGCACCGCCAGCATTCAAAAGTGACCAAAACATCAGCCAGGAAGCATAGGAACTGAGAAGTGGTCTGTTGTCACCACCTGCAGAACCACTCCTTTATTGGGGGTGTCTTGCTAATTGCCTATAATTTCCACCTTTTGTCTATTCCATTTGCACAACAGCATGTGAAATTTATTGTCAATCAGTGTTGCTTCCTAAGTGGACAGTTTGATTTCACAGAAGTGTGATTGACTTGGAGTTACATTGTGTTGTTTAAGTGTTCCCTTTATTTTTTTGAGCAGTGTATAACCTGTGTGTTGAGAACCTAATGTTCTTATTTCAGGGTTTATGGGCTTGAAATTAGGTTAAATTGCAATTCCAATTGTGTGTCCTAATGAAGCAGTCTAATTTAATGTAAATGGTTCCATTCTTTAGTATACCATAATCAGAATCAGTTGCTGTGTTCTTTATTATAAACCTGTTACCAACATATACATCACCTATTCAGCTAGGGGATTCGAACCAGCAACCTTTTGGTTATTGGTCCTACACGCCTAACTACTAGACTACCCACCACCACCCTCAAGACAAAGGGGTGATCAGAGGAGAGGCTTTTGGGCCCTGGTCGAGACTAACGCACAGTACAGGGATTAGGATGCCATTTGGCAGACCGTGCTATTTCCCCCCCCCCCCCGTCTGTCTGCTCAGCTTCTCAGGAGAAACTGGTTGGCATGTTTAGCGTATGACCCTAGAAGGCTTTGGAGCAAGCTGTTTGGATCCATCAGCCATCTGTAGAGTCAGCTGTTTGGATCCATCAGCCATCTGTAGATCTCCATCAGCCATCTGTAGAGCCAGCTGTTTGTATCCATCAGCCATCTGTAGAGCTCCATCAGCCATCTGTAGAGCCAGCTGTTTGGATCCATCAGCCATCTGTAGAGCCAGCTGTTTGGATCCATCAGCCATCTGTAGAGTCAGCTGTTTGGATCCATCATCCATCTGTAGAGTCAGCTGTTTGGATCCATCAGCCATCTGTAGAGTCAGCTGTTTGGATCCATCAGCCATCTGTAGAGTCAGCTGTTTGGATCCATCCGCCATCTGTAGAGTCAGCTGTTTGGATCCATCAGCCATCTGTAGAGTCAGCTGTTTGTATCCATCAGCCATCTGTAGAGTCAGCTGTTTGGATCCATCAGCCATCTGTAGAGTCAGCTGTTTGGATCCATCCGCCATCTGTAGAGCCAGCTGTTTGGATCCATCAGCCATCTGTAGAGTCAGCTGTTTGGATCCATCAGCCATCTGTAGAGCCAGCTGTTTGGATCCATCAGCCATCTGTAGAGTCAGCTGTTTGGATCCATCAGCCATCTGTAGAGTCAGCTGTTTGGATCCATCAGCCATCTGTAGAGTCAGCTGTTTGGATCCATCAGCCATCTGTAGAGTCAGCTGTTTGGATCCATCCGCCATCTGTAGAGCCATCTGTTTGGATCCATCAGCCATCTGTAGAGTCAGCTGTTTGGATCCATCAGCCATCTGTAGAGCCAGCTGTTTGGATCCATCAGCCATCTGTAGAGTCAGCTGTTTGGATCCATCAGCCATCTGTAGAGTCAGCTGTTTGGATCCATCAGCCATCTGTAGAGTCTGATGTCAGTGAGGTTGCCACTGCATGCCAGAGGTTTCAGTCTGTCCTGTAGAGTAGATAGAAGGGCGCTGAGCCCTGATGTTAACACGCAGACATATACACACACACACACACATTTACACACATACACACCCACATATACACACACATATATACACACGCACACACACACACTCCTCGGTCCACCGTCTGTGGTGGGTTCCCTGAGACTCCCACTCCCCCCTCAGTCCCCCTCAACTCAGTTCTAATCCATTTACTAACAGAGTGAAAGGAAAAGGAACAATCTCTTTTTCTTTCTCTGCCTGAAGAAATCAACAACAATAGAAAATGCAAAGGCACCGAAAACACCTAAAAGCAGAATTCAAATGTCATGCCAGACAGACTGCTGTAATGTGTTACGTGGCCGGGGGTTTTTGTCGAGGAAAGCTGGTGAGATTCTTCCATGTAACTGTCAGTATTAAATGATGGCTCATTTCCTGTGAGGCTGGAGATAGGCTGATAGCCTGCAGCTGGAGAATCTGGAGAGACCCGTAACTTTCATTCCCACTGTTCTCTATGGCAGCATATACTAGCCTACCTCTTAGAACTGACTGCAATGAAACTCCATTCTAGTAGTTAGTTGATAGATTCTATAATAGAGACTCACCTGAACTCAAACTGAAAACGAAGTACAACTGCAAAAAACTGTGCAGTTGTTCGGATGATTCTACAATGTTTCTTTTAGGGTGCAAAAACAACATTCACCTGATGTTTGCAAGAATGTTCCCAGAACACATTTAATCTGTCCTTTAATTAGGATGTTATGCACAACAATTTAGTAAATGTAAGGAGAACATTCCAAGGATCTTTCTTCTTTGACTGTTTTTGGGATGTTATCATCCTAATATTAGATAAAACCATACCTAGAATTTAATGGGAATTCAGTTATTTCATTAAAAAGGCCAGTGTGAGATCTGCACATAAAAGCTTTGAAAGTGCAATTATCTTCCATATAAATGATTCCTGCTCTGTGGATTTCCATTCATAATTTGAATCCTTTATGCACTTTCCATGTTCAAGGCGCATGTGGGTAGTCGTCTCTTTGCAAGCCAGTGTTAGTCAATTATTAGTCAGGGTAGTTCTACGTACAGCACTGTTTACACCTACGGTCAGGATTTGAATCTCATGTCTGTGAATTAGAGTAGGTGTATTTCAGAGAGAGAGAGAGAGAGAGACAGGAAAAGGAGAGTAGAGAGAGAGTGTGTGTGTGTGGGGGAGGGGTAAGTAATCAAGTACAGATGTAGGGTCTTAATTTGATCATTTCCTCACAGCAGGAAAATAATCCTGCAGCAATAGGAAATGTGTAGTATTGTGTGGATTATAATTATTTTACATGTTTTTGTAAGGGTTGATACATGTTTTGTTAGGACAAATCAAGTCTGGCATTTTAAAGAGGAAGCCTTTTCAAACCTCGAATATACTACAAGTTTGCATTTTCTGTTGTGCAACAACATCAAATTAAGATCCTACACCTGTACACATTAGTAAGTAGAAGTAAGCCAATTGTTTCCACATTACTGTGCAGAATGTTGCTACGCAATACTGTGTAACATAGAGTAGATGTAGTGTGTCTGTTCTGGGAGAGTGCATGATAAAGGGTCACTAGGGAGCACTCTGTGACCAATCCCAAATGGCATTCTATTCCCTTTATAGTGCACTACTTTTGACCGGGGTCCATAGGGCACTATAGAGTGCACTATAAAAAGAACAGGATTCCATTTGGGATGCAGCCTCTGTAGGTTCTGATTAGTAGCCTATAGCACTAGAGGGACCGAGAAAAATGTATTCCTGACGTATGGACATTCATCATTCTACCATCACCCACCTTGAATGAGATGGAGACCTAGCCCAAAACAAAGGAGGGGTGGCAATTTAACATTGAGCTGGGGCTGGAGGGGGAGTGAGAAGGTATGAAGATTATATTTGATTTGTATAATTCAGCCACTAGACGTCCTCTGATGCCTTGGTCGGGTAGAGCACTACTTTTGGCAGCTTCATTAAATAGTACTGGCAAAACACCAGTCTCAATGTCAACAGTGAAGAGGCGACTCCGGGATGCTGGCCTTCTAGGCAGAGTTGCAAAGAAAAAAACATATCTCAGACTGGCCAATAAAAATAAAAGATTAAGATGGGCAAAAGAACACAGACAAAGGACATAGGAACTTTGCCTGGAAGGCCAGCATCCCGGGGTCGCCTCTTCACTGTGAGGCGTCTGTTTCTCAAACTAGACACTCTAATGTACTTGTCCTTTTGCTCAGTTGTGCACCGGGGCCTCCCACTCCTCTTTCTATTCTGGTTAGAGTCAGTTTGCGCTGTTCTGTGAAGTGAGTAGTACACAGTGTTGTACGAGATCTTCAGTTTCTTGGCAATTTCTCGCATGGAATAGCCTTCATTTATCAGAATAAGAATAGACTGAGGAGTTTCAGAAGAAAGTGTTTTGTTTCTGGCCATTTTGAGCCTGTAATCGAACCCAACAATGCTGATGCTCCAGATACTCAACTAGTCTTTCAAAAATAAGGACATTTCTAACTGACCCCAAACTTTTGAATGGTGGTGTATATATATAGTATATATATATAGTATACATATACTGTATATATACAGTGCCTTCAGACCCCTTGACTTTTTCCAGATTTTGTTATGTTACAGCCTTAATCTAAAATATTTGAATAAAAGAAAAATCCTCAGCAATCTACACACAATAACCCATAATGACAAAGGGATAACATAAATACCTTATTTACATAAGTATTTAGACCCTTTGCTATGAACCTCGATATTGAGCTCAGGTGCATCCTGTTTCCATTGAGCATGCTTGAGATGTATCTACAACTTGATTGGAGTCCACCTGTGGTAAATTCAATTGATTGGACATGATTTGGAAAGGCACACACCTGTCTATATAAGGTCCCACAGTTGACAGTGCATGTCAGAGCAAAAACCAAGCCATGAGGTCGAAGGAATTGTCCGTAGAGCTCCGAGACAGGATTGTGCCGAGGCACATATCTGGGGAAGGGTACCAAAACATTTCTGCAGCATTGAAGGTCCCCAAGAACACAGTGGCCTCCATCATTCTTAAATGGAAGAAGTTTGGAACCACCAAGACTCTTCCTACAGCTGGCTGCCCGGTCAAACTGAGCAATCGGGGGAGAAAGGCCTTGATCAGGGATGTGTCTAAGAACCGATGGTCACTCTGACAGAGCTCCAGAGTTCCTTTGTGGAGATGGGGGACACTTTCAGAAGGACAACCATCTCTGCAGCACTCCACCAATCAGGCCTTTATGGTAGAGTGGACAGCCGGAAGCCACTCCTCAGTAAAAGGTACATGACAGCCCGCTTGGAGTTTGCCAAAAGGCACCTAAAGGACTCAGATCATGAGAAACAAGATTATCTGGTCTGATGAAACCAAGATTGAACTCATTGGCCTGACTGCCAAGCGTCACGTCTGGAGGAAAACTGGCACCATCCCTACGGTGAAGCATGGTGGTGGCAGCATCATGCTGTGGGGATTTTTTTTCAGTTAGGGACTGGGAGACTAGTCAGGATGGAGGCAAAGATGAACGGAGCAAAGTACAGAGAGATCCTTGATGAAAACCTGCTCCAAAGTGCTCAGAACCTCAGACTGGGGCGAAGGTTTGCCTTCCAAAAGGACAACAACCCTAAGTGCACAGCGAAGACAACACAGGAATGGCTTCGTGACAAGTCTCTGAATGTCCTTCAGTGGCCCAGCCAAAGCCCGGACTTGAACCCGATCGAACATCTCTGGAGAGACCTGAAAAAAGCTACAGTTGAAGTCGGAAGTTTACATACACTTCGTCATTAAAACTCATTTTTCAACCACTCCACAAATGTCTTGTTAACAAACTATAGTTTTGGCAAATCGATTAGGACATCTACTTTGTGAATGACACAATTGTTTACAGACAGATTATTTCACTTATAATTCACTGTATCACAATTACAGTGGGTCAGAAGTTTACATGCACTAAGTTGACTGTGCCTTTAAACAGATTGGAAAATTCCAGAAAAGGATGTCATGGCTTTAGAAGCTTCTGATAGGCCAATTAACATAATTTGAGTCGTACCTGTGGATGTATTTCAAGGCCAACCTTCAAACTCAGTGCCTCTTTGAATTGACATCATGGGAAAATCTAAAGAAATCAGCCAAGACCTCAGAAAAAGAATGTAGACCTCCACAAGTCTGGTTCATCCTTGGGAGCAATTTCCAAACACCTGAAGGTACCATGTTCATCTGTACAAACAATAGTACGCAAGTTTAAACACCATGGGACCACGCAGCAGTCATACCACTCAGGAAGGAGACGCATTCTATTTCCTAGAGATGAACGTACTTTGGTGCGAAAAGTGCAAATCAATCCCAGAACAACAGCAAAGGACCTTGTGAAGATGCTGGAGGAAACAGGTACAAAAGTATCTATATCCACAGTAAAACGAGTCCTATATCGACATAACCTGAAAGGCCGCTCAGCAAGGATGAAGCCACTGCTCCAAAACCGCCATAAAAAAGCCAGACTACGGTTTGCAACTGCACATGGGGACAAAGATCGTACTTTTTGGAGAAATGTCCTCTGGTCCTCCACCATTTGTTTAACACGTTTTGGTTACTACATGATTCCATATGTGTTATTTCATAGTTTTGATGTCTTCACTATTATTCTACAATGTAGAAAATAGTAAAAATAAAGAAAACCATTGAATGAGTAGGTGTGTCCAAATGTTTCACTGGTACTGTATATAATTCCTTCTCGCAACTATCTACGCACTCTCCTCCACTCACCTTTTCCCTTTGCTTGTGGACTTCAGTGCACAACACATCAGCTGTCTGTGACCAGGCGAAAAAACCCTTCCAAGCCAAACCTTCATATCATGACCGCTAACCGCTACACACAGCCTACATCATTGTCAAGTCATAGTCAACATATCTACTAGAACTAACGCGTTAGTAAACCCGCTACAATCATGCAGTACAGTGTGCAGTCAGAAGCAGTTTAGCAGTTACACCGGTGGGCCCCGGTGGCAATAAATTAAGAAAACCAAAAGCTTACCTTGACTTGGAAGAGTGGTGGAACAGTGTTGGATAGCCTTAGCCAGCTAGATAACATAGCATCCCTCTCTGTTTGAGCCAGGTGTTTGAGTAAGCTAAACCAGCTAGCTGCATCTGCTTGCTAAGTGAAGGTTTAAAAAAATACAACCAAATCCCTCTCTCGCTTCTCCTTCATGTTGGAAGATATGAATTTGTTCAAAACTATTCAACTATTATCTTTCTCTCTCTTAGAGCCAACTACTCAGCACATTTGATGCACTGCAGTGCTGCTAGCTAGCTGTAGCTTATGCTTTTAGATTCATTCTCTGATCCTTTGATTGGGTGTACAACATGTCAGTTCATGCTGCAAGTGCTCTGATAGGTTGGAGGACGTCCTCCGGAAGTTGTCATAATTACTGTGTATGGGAAGTTGTGAAATCCAAGAGCCTCCTAGGTTATATAATGAAGTCAATGTACCCAGAGGAGAACAGAAGCTAGCTGTCCTCCGGCTACACCATGGTGCTACCCTACAGAGTGCTGTTGAGGCTACTGTCGACCTTCATTGCAAAACAGTGTGTTTCTTATTATTTATTTATTATTTCTTAAATTTTACCCCCTTTTCTCCCCAATTTTCGTGGTATCCAATCGCTAGTAATTACTATCTTGTCTCATCGCTACAACTCCCGTACGGGCTCGGGAGAGACGAAGGTCGAAAGTCATGCGTCCTCCGAAGCACAACCCAACCAAGCCGCACTGCTTCTTAACACAGCGCGCCTCCAACCCGGAAGCCAGCCGCACCAATGTGTCGGAGGAAACACCGTGCACCCGCCCCCCTTGGTTAGCGCGCACTGCGCCCGGCCCGCCACAGGAGTCGCTGGAGCGCGATGAGACAAGGATATCCCTACCGGCCAAACCCTCCCTAACCCGGACGACGCTAGGCCAATTGTGCGTCGCCCCATGGACCCCCCGGTCGCGGCCGGCTGCGACAGAGCCTGGGCGCGAACCCAGAGACTCTGGTGGCACAGCTAGCGCTGCGATGCAGTGCCCTAGACCACTGCGCCACCCGGGAGGCCCAAAACAGTGTGTTTCAATCAATTAATTGGTGACGTGAATATATTTAGTATAGTTTTATTTTAAAAGGCTTTTATTTTCATGTTTCGCTATTTTATTTTTATAAAATTCACCGAGGAGCATGGTCCTCCCCTTTCTCCTCTGAGGAGATTCTACTGATACAGACAGTAAAGGTGGATCATTTGACAAAACATTCTATCATGTAAAATGTGTGTCATTATGAGTGATGTCAGCATGAATCACACATGCCTAAATGAGTGGCTGGGGATTTTAGTAATGCAATGTCTCCTCGTGTTGAGAAACTGTCCATCCCAAATGATACCTTCTTCCCTTTATAGTGCACTACCTTTGACCAGAGGTCTGGAATGCATCCTGAGGCAGGCAGGGGAGAGCAGAGAGCAGCAGCAATGTTAGAGAGAGAGAGAGAGAGAAAGAGAGAGAGAGAGAGAGAGCTCTGTTCACAAACACAAACACACCCCACAGAGCCCCAGGACAACAGCACAATTAGACCCAACCAAATCATGAGAAAACAAAAAGATAATTACTTGACACATTGGAAAGAATTAACAAAAAAACAGAGCAAACTAGAATGCTATTTGGCCCTAAACAGAGAGTACACAGTGGCAGAATACCTGACCACTGTGACTGACCCAAACTTAAGGAAAGCTTTGACTATGTACAGACTCAGTGAGCATAGCCTTGCTATTGAGAAAGGCCGCCGTAGGCAGACATGGCTCTCAAGAGAAGACAGGCTATGTGCACACTGCCCACAAAATGAGGTGGAAACTGAGCTGCACTTCCTAACCTCCTGCCCAATGTATGACCATATTAGAGAGACATATTTCCCTCAGATTACACAGATCCACAAAGAATTCGAAAACAAATCCAATTTTGATAAACTCCCATATCTACTGGGTGAAATTCCACAGTGTGCCATCACAGCAGCAAGATTTGTGACCTGTTGCCACAAGAAAAGGGCAACCAGTGAAGAACAAACACCACTGTAAATACAACCCATATTTATGTTTATTTATTTTAACTTGTGTGCTTTAACCATTTGTACATTGTTACAACACTGCATATATATAATATGACATTTGTAATGTCTTTATTGTTTTGAAACTTCTGTATGTGTAATGTTTACTGTTCATTTTTATTGTTTATTTGACTTTTGTATATTACCTACCTCACTTGCTTTGGCAATGTTAACACATGTTTCCCATGCCAATAAAGCCCCTTGAATTGAATTGAATTGAATTGAGAGAGAGAGAGAGAGAGAGAGAGAGAGAGAGAGAGAGAGAGAGCGAGAGATGTAATCTAGCCTCACTCAGAACTAACATGTTCTCTGCTGCCTGCAACAATGAGGTCAGCCTCCAGGTATGGTAATGAGCACTGAGCAATGGTCCCAACGGAGTAGCTCTCCTGCTCTCTCCAGCACACACACACACACACACACACACACACACACACACACACACACACACACACACACACACACACACACACACACACACACACACACACACACACACACACACACACACACACACACACACACACAGTCTTGTGCAGCTAACCTTGTGGGGACATACAATTCAGTCCATTAAAAATACTATTTTGCTTAACCCTTAACCCGTATCCTAACCTTAACCGCAATCGCAATCGCAACCTTAACCCAAAAACCTAACCTTAACCCTAACCCTAGCTCCTAACCCTAACCCTAAAACTAATCCTAGCTCCTAACCCTAATTCTAACCTTAACCCTAAACCCCCTAGAAATATAATTTGTCCTCGTGGGGGCTAACAAAATGTCCCCAGTTGGTCAAATTTGTGTTTGTTTACTATTCTTGTGGGGACTTCTGGTACCTGAGATTCGTTATCCAACCTGTTACATACAAACACACACACACACACACACACACACACACACACACACACACACACACACACACACACACACACACACACACACACACACACACACACACACACACACACACACACACACAGGGTGAGCAGCAGTCCCATAGAACAGTATTACAGCCCTCCACACACACACACACCCAGACACAACCACACCCAGACACAACCAAACCCAGACACAACCACACCCAGTCACACACACACACAGACATACATCCACACACAGAGCCACACACCCAGACACATGGTCCCAGTGGGAAAGAAGTGATGCTCAGTAACATCACACCCTGTCTTCCTTACATATGTGACTCATTACCTAACCCAGAGAAGACTACTGGATCGTTTTTTAGACTTAGAGGCAAGGAAAAGATGGAGAAAACGCAGAACAGGAAAGATATTTGTCAATCAGTGAGAGAGGTAGAGACAGAGAGAGAAACACATAGAGAGAGAGAGAGAGAGCAAGCGAGAGAGAGAGTGAGTGAGAGAAACACACAGAGAGAGAGAGAGAGAGAGTGAGAGAAACACACAGAGAGAGAGAGAGAGCGAGCGAGAGAGAGAGTGAGTGAGAGAAACACATAGAGAGAGAGAGAGAGCAAGCGAGAGAGAGAGTGAGTGAGAGAAACACAGAGAGAGAGAGAGAGAGAGAGTGAGAGAAACACACAGAGAGAGAGAGAGAGCGAGAAACACACAGAGAGAGAGCAAGAGAGAGAGAGAGTCCGAGCACCTGGAATGGTCCGATTGATTACTTTCCTGTGCTTCTATCTTTTTTTTCTTGTACCTGGGTTCAGAGGGTAATGTACATCCCAGGTCAGGGGGTAATGTACGTCCCTGTGTGATGATGTGGAGCAGGTCCTGTCCACTGACTCACCTATTAGGTTTTCTGCTACTGTGTTGTGTGTGTATGTTAGTGTTGTTTATGCACACCTGTTGGAGGAGATAAACCGGTCAGCTAGTTGACTCCAGGTCCAAATACGTGGTCTGAGGACAACCCGGAACTAGGTCACCTTTATATCACAAACACTTCTGACATTATAGTGTGATTCCGTTGTGACAATCAAATAACCATTTTTTCCCCTACAAATCACAACTCCAACACCCCTTAACTTTTTCTTTTAAATATCACTTCAATAATTTCAAGTACTGAAATCATGTCAGCAAAGACCTTGAGTTCTATTGACTGTACGTCTCACCGTACCCACTGGACTG
Organism: Salvelinus alpinus; assembly: GCF_045679555.1. Classification (NCBI taxonomy): domain Eukaryota; kingdom Metazoa; phylum Chordata; class Actinopteri; order Salmoniformes; family Salmonidae; genus Salvelinus; species Salvelinus alpinus. The sequence goes on from NC_092108.1 coordinate 12,125,892, forward strand.
TACGTCTCACCGTACCCACTGGACTGTACGTCCCACCGTACCCACCGGACTGTACGTCTCACCGTACACACTGGACTGTACGTCCCACCGTACCCACCGGACTGTACGTCTCACCGTACCCACTGGACTGTACGTCTCACCGTACCCACTGGACTGTACGTCTCACCGTACCCACTGGACTGTACGTCTCACCGTACCCACCGGACTGTACGTCCCACCGTACCCACCGGACTGTACGTCTCACCGTACCCACTGGACTGTACGTCTCACCGTACCCACTGGACTGTACGTCTCACCGTACCCACTGGACTGTACGTCTCACCGTACCCACTGGACTGTACGTCCCACCGTACCCACTGTACTGTACGTCTCACCGTACCCACTGGACTGTACGTCTCACCGTACCCACCGGACTGTACGTCCCACCGTACCCACTGGACTGTACGTCCCACCGTACCCACCGGACTGTACGTCTCACCGTACCCACCGGACTGTACGTCTCACCGTACCCACCGGACTGTACATCCCACCGTACCCACCGGACTGTACGTCTCACCGTACCCACCGGACTGTACGTCCCACCGTACCCACTGGACTGTACGTCCCACCGTACCCACTGGACTGTACGTCTCACCGTACCCACTGGACTGTACGTCTCACCGTACCCACCGGACTGTACGTCCCACCGTACCCACCGGACTGTACGTCTCACCGTACCCACTGGACTGTACGTCTCACCGTACCCACTGGACTGTACGTCTCACCGTACCCACTGGACTGTACGTCCCACCGTACCCACCGGACTGTACGTCTCACCGTACCCACCGGACTGTACGTCCCACCGTACCCACCGGACTGTACGTCCCACCGTACCCACCGGACTGTACGTCACACCGTACCCACCGGACTGTACGTCTCACCGTACACACTGGACTGTACGTCCCACCGTACCCACCGGACTGTACGTCCCACCGTACCCACCGGACTGTACGTCTCACCGTACCCACCGGACTGTACGTCCCACCGTACACACTGGACTGTACGTCTCACCGTACCCACTGGACTGTACGTCTCACCGTACCCACCGGACTGTACGTCTCACCGTACCCACCGGACTGTACGTCTCACCGTACCCACCGGACTGTACGTCCCACCGTACCCACCGGACTGTACGTCTCACCGTACCCACCGGACTGTACGTCCCACCGTACCCACCGGACTGTACGTCTCACCGTACCCACCGGACTGTACGTCTCACCGTACACACTGGACTGTACGTCCCACCGTACCCACCGGACTGTACGTCCCACCGTACCCACCGGACTGTACGTCTCACCGTACCCACCGGACTGTACGTCCCACCGTACACACTGGACTGTACGTCTCACCGTACCCACCGGACTGTACGTCTCACCGTACCCACTGGACTGTACGTCACACCGTACCCACCGGACTGTACGTCACACCGTACCCACCGGACTGTACGTCCCACCGTACCCACCGGACTGTACGTCTCACCGTACCCACTGGACTGTACGTCTCACCGTACCCACCGGACTGTACGTCTCACCGTACACACTGGACTGTACGTCTCACCGTACCCACTGGACTGTACGTCCCACCGTACCCACCGGACTGTACGTCCCACCGTACCCACCGGACTGTACGTCTCACCGTACCCACTGGACTGTACGTCACACCGTACCCACCGGACTGTACGTCTCACCGTACCCACCGGACTGTACGTCCCACCGTACCCACTGGACTGTACGTCTCACCGTACCCACTGTACTGTACGTCACACCGTACCCACTGGACTGTACGTCACACCGTACCCACCGGACTGTACGTCTCACCGTACCCACTGGACTGTACGTCACACCGTACCCACCGGACTGTACGTCTCACCGTACCCACCGGACTGTACGTCCCACCGTACCCACTGGACTGTACGTCTCACCGTACCCACCGGACTGTACGTCTCACCGTACCCACTGGACTGTACGTCTCACCGTACCCACTGTACTGTATGTCTCACCGTACCCACTGGACTGTACGTCTCACCGTACCCACTGGACTGTACGTCTCACCGTACCCACTGGACTGTACGTCCCACCGTACCCACTGGACTGTACGTCTCACCGTACCCACTGGACTGTACGTCCCACCGTACCCACCGGACTGTACGTCTCACCGTACCCACTGGACTGTACGTCTCACCGTACCCACTGGACTGTACGTCCCACCGTACCCACTGGACTGTACGTCTCACCGTACCCACTGGACTGTACGTCTCACCGTACCCACTGGACTGTACGTCCCACCGTACCCACTGGACTGTACGTCCCACCGTACCCACTGGACTGTACGTCTCACCGTACCCACTGGACTGTACGTCACACCGTACCCACCGGACTGTACGTCTCACCGTACCCACTGGACTGTACGTCCCACCGTACCCACTGGACTGTACGTCCCACCGTACCCACCGGACTGTACGTCTCACCGTACCCACCGGACTGTACGTCCCACCGTACCCACCGGACTGTACGTCCCACCGTACCCACCGGACTGTACGTCCCACCGTACCCACTGGACTGTACGTCTCACCGTACCCACTGTACTGTATGTCTCACCGTACCCACCAGACTGTACGTCCCTGTATTGGTAGGCTAGATGAATCCCTTCTTCTCAGTCGATGTCTCAGTTAATGTAATTGATGTCTTCCATTGCAATGTGTGTGTGTATGTGTGTGTGTATGTGTGTGTGTGTGCCTATAGCCAGACCACAATGCTTATGTATGACACACACACACACACACACACACACACACACACACACACACACACACACACACACACACACACACACACACACACACACACAGAGTTCTGCTGTTGTCTGCACACTGGGGCTGATTAAGTCTCTGGAAACATGAGTCATTTTATTTGACATTATTCGAGACGAATAAGTCAATGTGCCATTCAATCATGACAGGTGACTGATGTATTACTAACTAAAGGCATATTAAAGGCCCAGTGCAGTCAAAAACTAGATTTTTAAAAAGACCGTCTGAAATTTCAGCCTGTTTTGGTGGGATGGAGTTTTGGCCTGCCTGGTGACATCACATAAAACACGTCATGTTAATAGACCAATAAGAAAGAGAGTTCCAAACCTCTCTGCCAATCACAGCTAGTTTTCAGTTTTCCCCTCCCCACTCAGAACACTCCCATACAGTCTTAGCTATATTCTTGCTTGAGAAATTGCTCTGAGCTAAGAAGCTATTTTTGTTTCTTGTCGACCATTTTAATTGAAAACAATCATAGTATGGTACTTAATTGTTACCCAGGAAAAATGTGATACAGAGATAAAAATGTCTGCATTGTACCTTTAAGTATGGACATCCTGAGGATTACTTCACAGGGACACGTGTGGTACAGATCCCTCAGATAACCACTGAGGATGTCATACAGTGTATTTAAATGGTCTTTACTTTTATCTCTGTTGAATTATCTCTCTACAGGCCGCACTATAGGACATCATTCCATCTGTTCCTTAATGGCTGGCCGTTATGTATTCACCACTAATCTATCACTGTCACGCCCTGACCTTAGAGAGCCTTTTTTATTCTCTATTTGGTTAGGTCAGGGTGTGACTTGGGTGGGCAAATCTATGTTTCTATTTCTTTGTTGGCCTAGTATGGTTCCCAATCAGAGGCAGCTGTTTATCGTTGTCTCTGATTAGGGATCATACTTAGGCAGCCCTTTTCCCCACCTTAGATTGTGGGATCTTGTTTGTGTGTAGTTGCTTTCTGCACTGCATGTAGCTTTACGTTCGTTTTTGTATTTTTGTTGTTTTTTCGGTGTCATTTTAAAATAAAGTCAAATGTACGCCTACCACGCTGCACCTTGGTCCAATCCATCTGTCGACGAACGTGACAATCACAAGGACAGCCTACAGTTGCCTATCGACCATGCACTGTAACAATGAAATGGTGGGTTGATCCAATCGATGCAAGATGATAGGACTACGAAACTACCGTAAAATTTGAATTAATAGTCTGGGTGTTTATTTACTTCAATCATTGAACTCAACAGGCACTTATCAGAGGCAGGCTTCTATTTGAGCCAGGCTTCTATTTCCTTAATGCACACAGCTTTTGCTTAATAACATTTTGAAAAGATTACCACAATGTTTACTGTGACCAGTATGACCGGTATGACCAGTATGACCAGTATGACCAGTATGACCAGTATGACCAGTATGACCGGTATGACCAGTATGACCAGTATGACCAGTATGACCAGTATGACCAGTATGACCGGTATGACCGGTATGACCAGTATGACCAGTATGACCAGTATGACCAGTATGACCAGTATGACCGGTATGACCAGTATGACCAGTATGACCAGTATGACCAGTATGACCGGTATGACCAGTATGACCAGTATGACCAGTATGACCAGTATGACCAGTATGACCGGTATAAGTATTATCATAACAAATCCATCGCAGAACAGACTTGCAAAGACTAGGCTGCCTATCACACACCCCTGATTTCACGCTTCAGAGCTGTGTCCATGGTAACCTCGTAAACAATTCATTTAGACCAGGCATTTATTTGCTGAAATGACCGGCTATTAAAAGGGGCAGGCTATTTGAGACTCCGCGTTTAATTGAAGTTTTACGGTAACAAAATATACCTAATAATGTGCCAGCCTCAATTGGGGTGAGGGTCCTGTGTGACCCACTTTGACTGTGTCCCAAATGGCATCCTATTCCCTATGTAGTACACTATATAGGGAATAAGGTCACATTTGGGACGCAGACTCTGTCTCACCGTAGCCAACATGGCAGGTAGGTTGTGAGGACACAAACTCTGATGTCAGCATGCTTGATTGCACCAGGACATTAGCATACGAGTTACCAGGTACAGAGAGAGACTCAGGAGCGCTGTTATATCTCAGCTTACATTAGTACCGGAGCAGACACGACAGATGTGCTCTCATATAGACAACAGCTCCCTGCTCAGTCAATTTAGTTTTCCTCCCCTTGTAGTTCAGATTGTCATCATATTTTATATTTTGGGTGATGTAAGCTAGCACTTGGGTTACATTGGGTACCTGTTGGTTGAACATAAATGTTTTCATGCAAGATACCTCCAGAGATTGTCTCCTGGTGAGGATGGTTCAGTCCTAGGGATAGGGGTGGTTCAGTCCTAGGGATAGGGGTGGTTCAGTCCTAGGGATAGGGGTGGTTCAGTCCTGGGGATAGGGGTGGTTCAGTCCTAGGGATAGGGGTGGTTCAGTCCTAGGGATAGGGGTGGTTCAGTCCTGGGGATAGGGGTGGTTCAGTCCTAGGGATAGGGGTGGTTCAGTCCTAGGGATAGGGGTGGTTCAGTCCTGGGGATAGGGGTGGTTCAGTCCTAGGGATAGGGGTGGTTCAGTCCTAGGGATAGGGGTGGTTCAGTCCTAGGGATAGGGGTGGTTCAGTCCTGGGGATAGGGGTGGTTCAGTCCTGGGGATAGGGGTGGGTCAGTCCTGGGGATAGGGGTGGTTCAGTCCTAGGGATAGGGGTGGTTCAGTCCTAGGGATAGGGGTGGTTCAGTCCTAGGGATAGGGGTGGTTCAGTCCTGGGGATAGGGGTGGTTCAGTCCTGGGGATAGGGGTGGTTCAGTCCTGGGGATAGGGGTGGTTCAGTCCTGGGGATAGGGGTGGTTCAGTCCTGGGGATAGGGGTGGTTCAGTCCTAGGGATAGGGGTGGTTCAGTCCTAGGGATAGGGGTGGTTCAGTCCTGGGGATAGGGGTGGTTCAGTCTTGGGGATAGGGGTGGTTCAGTCCTAGGGATAGGGGTGGTTCAGTCCTGGGGATAGGGGTGGTTCAGTCCTGGGGATAGGGGTGGTTCAGTCCTAGGGATAGGGGTGGTTCAGTCCTGGGGATAGGGGTGGTTCAGTCCTAGGGATAGGGGTGGTTCAGTCCTAGGGATAGGGGTGGTTCAGTCCTAGGGATAGGGGTGGTTCAGTCCTAGGGATAGGGGTGGTTCAGTCCTAGGGAGAGGGGTGGTTCAGTCCTAGGGAGAGGGGTGGTTCAGTCCTGGGGGTGATTCAGTTCAGCGGGTGTGGAAAAAAAGGTTCCAAAAGGGGTTTTCTACTGAAAACCCTTTTGGTTCTATGTACTGTAGAACCCTGTGTGGAATGGGTTCTACAAGGAACACAAAAGGGTTATTCAAAGGGTGTCTCCTATGGGGACAGCAGAAGAACACTTTTAGGTTCTAGATGTAACCTTTTTTTCTACATGTGTCATCATACAGTGTTCAGTGCTGTGAAGAATGAAATAGTACATGCATTCCAAAATAGAAATGCATATAGCCCTAAGAGCTGAGATGGAATGAAGCATTCTGGAAAAGGTCTATTTCAGGCCCTGCACTAAAACTGACATTGGCCTATCTAAGGAAAACTAAACAGACTAGGGGCACGATGACCACTAAACAGACTAGCTGACTTTGGAAAGGCATGGGAGACATACAGCAAGTCCAGGCTCAGTGGGAAACCTGATAGTCGTCAGGTACAAGAATAGCTTGATGGGCCTGCAGTCTGGAAGCTGCTCTTGTGACCTGTAACGAACTGTCATATGGCTGCTTGTCCCTGTTGAGGAAAGGAGTGTAGCCTCCTGTATACCGGTACTCTGGTTTGAAGAGGACTGTGTGTCTCTTATTCCTCACTCTTTCCTCCCTTCCCTCTCTCTCTCTTTCCTCTCTTTGCCTCTCTCTCTCTCTTTCCTCCCTTCCCTCTCTCTCTCTTTCCTCTTCCCTCTCTCTCTCTTTCGTCTCTCTCTTTTCTCTCTTTGCCTCTCTTTCCTCTCTTCCCTCTCTCTTTCCTCTCTTCCCTCTCTCTCTTTCTTCTCTTTGCCTCTCTCAGGACGTCATAAGAACGTAGGCCTGAATCAGAGTTAATTCTTAATTGACTTGTCAGGTGAAATAAAGGTTAAAGGCCTATGCGAGGCATGTGATACAGTGATAACAGTCTGAACGTGGATAGATGAAGAGGGAGGGAAAAAAGGAACCGTTTATAAAGAGAGGAATCCTGCAGACGTCATATTTCCCTGCTCAGTGAGAAAATCGGGTCTATTCTCTGTGTACAGTGTCACATCTCATAGTATAAGTCCCCAATGGCACCCTATTCCCTATCTAGTGCAATACTTTTGACCAGCGGTCTATGGGGCCCTAGTCAAAAGACCACTATAGGGAATAGGGTGCCATTGGGAATGCAAGCAGACTCAACCCATGAATGTCCACATATCACATAACGTCCCGCTTGCTCACTTTCACTGGAAGTAAAGACACAAGCCAATGACAAAGGCCTAAAAGTGCTGTCTGTGTCAAATAAAATCAAATAATACATTGCAAGGCCTATCATATTATTTTATATTCATAATAATCATTGTGTTATCATCATTATAATTAGGCAATCACACTTTTCGTAATTGTTGTTATCAATTGAATCATCATAATTATTTCTCTACAACATCATATTGCCTACAAATGTATTAGCTACTAAACTGTGTGTAACGTCCTGACCAGAGTTCTTATGTGTTTTGCTTGTTTAGTGTTGGTCAGGACGTGAGCTGGGTGGGAATTCTATGTTGTGTGTCTAGTTCGTCTGTTTCTGTGTCCAGCCTAATATGGTTCTCAATCAGAGAGGGAAGGCTGCCGTTACACTGTGTGTGTGTCAAATAAAATAGTATTTGTCACGTGCTTCGTAAACAACAGGTGTAGACTAACACTGAAATGCTTCCTTTTCCAACATTTTCCATTTCATTTTCCATTTCAGTAATTTAGCAGATGGTCTTATCCAGAACGACATACAGGAACAACTCCAGTTAAGTGCCTTGCTCAAGGGCACATCGGCATATTTTTTTCAAAACACAGACCTTTCAGTTACTGGACCAACACTACCTGTTGCCCCCAAACAATGCAGAGTTAAAGATAAAAAAATTAAGAAATAATTGTTAGACGATATATACAGGGAGTACCAGTACAGTCAATGTGCGTACAAGGTAATTGAGGTAGCTACACTCTTAGAAAGGGTTCCAAAAGGGATCTTCGGCTGTCCCCATAGGAGAACCCTTTTTGGTTCCAGATAGAACCCTCTGTGGAAAGGGTTCTACAATGAACACAAAATAGTTCAAACTGGAACCAAAAGGGGTTCTTCAAAGGATTATCCTATGAGGACAGCCCAAGAACCCTTTTTGGTTCTAGATAGCAACTTTTTTTCTAAGAGAGTATGTACATATACAGTTGAAGTCGGAAGTTTACATACACTTAGGTTGGAGTCATTAAAACTCATTTTTCAACCACTGCACACATTTCTTGTTAGCAAGTCGGTCAGGACATCTACTTTGTGCATGACACAAGTAATTTATTGTTTACAGACAGATTATTTCACTTATAATTCACTGTATCACAATTACAGTGGGTCAGAAGTTAACATACACTAAGTTGACTGTGCCTTTAAACAGCTTGGAAAATTCCAGAAAATGATGTCAAGGCTTTAGAAGCTTCTGATAGGATAATTGACATAATTTGAGTTAATTGGAGGTGTACCTGTGGATGGATTTCAAGGCCTACCTTCAAACTCATTGCCTCTTTGCTTGACATCATCGGAAGATCAAAAGAAATCATCCAAGACCTTAGAAAAAAAATTGTAGACCTCCACAAGTCGGGTTCATCCTTGGGAGCAATTTCTAAATGCCTGAAGGTACCACATTCATCTGTACAAACAATAGTACGCAAGTATAAACAACATGGGATCATGCAGCTGTCATACCGCTCAGGAAGGAGAAGCGTTCCGTCTCCTAGAGATGAACGTACTTTGGTGCGAAAAGTGCAAATCAATCCCAGAACAACAGCAAAGGACCTTGTGGAGATGCTGGAGGAAACAGTTAGAAAAGTATCTATATCCACAGTAAAACGAGTCCTATATCGACATAACCTGAAAGGCCGCTAAGCAATGAAGAAGCCTCTGCTCCAAAACCGCCATAAAAAATCCAGACTACGGTTTGGGGACAAAGATCGTACTTTTTGGAGAAATGTCCTATGGTCTGATGAAACAAAAATAGAACTGTTTGGGCATAATGACCATCGTTATGTTTGGAGGAAAAGGGGGGGGGGGGGGTGGAGGGGCTTGCAAGCCGAAGAACACCATCCCAACCGTGAAGGACAGGGGTGGCAGCATCATGTTGTGGCGGTGATTTGCTGCAGGAGGGACTGGTGCACTTCACAAAATAGATGGCATCATGAGGTAGGGAAATTGTGTGGATATATTGAAGAAACATCTCAAGACATCAGTCAGGAAGTTAAAGCTTGGTCGCAAATGGGTCTTCCAAATGGACAATGACCCTAAGCATACTTCCAAAGTAAGGACAACAAAGTCAAGGTATTGGAGTGGCCATCACAAAGCCCTGACCTCAATCCTATAGAAAATCTGTGGGCAAAACTGAAAAAGCGTGTGTGAGCAAGGAGGCCTACAATCCTGACTCAGTTACACCAGCTCTGTCAGGAGGAATGGGCCAGAATTCACCCAACTTATTGTGAGAAGCTTGTGGAAGGCTACCCGAAACGTTTGTCCCAAATTAAACAATTTAAAGGCAATGTTACCAAATACTAGTTGCTTGTATGTAAACTTCTGACCCACTGGGAATGGGATGAAAGAAATAAAAGCTGAAATAAATCATTCTCTCTACCATTATTCTGACATTTCACATTCTTAAAATAAAGTGGTGATCCTAACTGACCTAAGACAGGGAATTTTTACCAGGATTAAATGTCAGGAATTGTGAAAACTGAGTTTAAATTTATTTGGCTACGGTGTATGTAAACTTCCGACTTCAACTGTAGGTAGGGGTAAAGTGACTAGGCAACAGGATAGATAATAGACAGTAGCAGTAGCATATTTGGTGAGTGTGGAAGTGTGTGAGTGGCGTCAGTATGCATGTGTGCGCGTGTTGTGTGTGTGGGCGTATGTGTGCAGAGGTGTCATGCCTATAGGGGGCACAGGGGCACGTGTAGCTTCAAACAGCTGAAAACACCACCATAGTGGTTTAGATGGTACAATGACATTAGTTCTACACTGTACATTGCTTGTTTTGTCACATAAAATGAAATTAGGGGAAAGTACTTGTTTAACAACCAGGAAATGGAGGAGCAATTTCTGCATAGTGCACCTTTAAGCATAATGATTCTGGCTCTAAATTACAAGAGAAATCTGTTTTAGTTTTTTTGTTTAATGCTAAATTCTCCAACTTCCACCTCCCAGCCATCCTCATGTTCTTTGTGCTCCATGTTTTCTGGTGTGCACGATGCACGAGTGTGGGTGGTGGGGTGTCACTGTAAGTATGTGTGAGTGTGTGTACATTGAGTCCTGTGTGTGTGCAGAGCCAGCGCAGGAGAGTTTGTGCAAAAAAATGTGTGTGTGTTTTTACAAAACTGTTATAGAGTAGCCTACGTGTGCAGCAGCAACAGTCCGGCTTTTAAGAGGTTAATGTTCTGTCACGTGAACGGTTGCCTGTCGCTTGAAGGAGCTTCTCCTTTCCAAATGTGAACTTCATAATTGTAGCAAGCAGCCTAGTAATGGACTGTCTATTACCTGTCAAAATGTTACCTGTTATCAAAACAACTTGCCATATCTATTTCACCACGTATCCTATCTGTTCCGCAACAGGCGCAAACACGCTAGTGTCCGGCGTAATCAAAAGGTCGGGATGGACTCACGTGCTGCCAGTAGGGGGATTGACAACGCGCTGAGGTGATAGCGGTGAAGAAGGTGATGTCGTAAAGCAGAGAGTGTCGTAAACCAGGTGCAGCTCAGGGAGGGAGGTAGAGTGGAGAGAGGAGGGGGTACGGGAGGGAGGGAGGGATGGGGGGGGGGGCTGACTCGCTCGGGCAGCATTCAGACACAGCGAAAGGATCATGGCGGATGGCCCCAGGTGTAAGCGCAGAAAACAGGCGAACCCGAGGAGGAATAACGGTAAGTCAAACTCCGTAAAAACAACGGGTAACGATTCAGTGAGACGGACTACGTACTTTTGTGTTCATTTAACTCTGTTCGTCGACTTTGGGACTTTCCTGAACAACGTTTTAGGGACTTCAAGTGCTGGAAAGTAGTAAGTAGCCTATATTCCAGTGTGCTGTGTACCGTTATACCTGTCTCGCTTCTCTCTCCGCCTAGCGGTGCATTGCTCGAGCGTACCGTTATACTCGCCTCTCATCCCGTGGACTGGAGGTTAACTTTTCTCCTTGTTTTTCCAATACACAAGCTGCAATGTGTTATATATGTTCAAATAAATCGTGACGTTTGCTACCTTTTTTTGCTCAACAAAAACTTCTCAGCTACACAGGCTAGCTTGCTAACGTGCTGCCCCAGCCATGCAGTTCAGTTAAGCTGAGCCACCTGATATTTTGTGCTGAAAAATAACTAGTAGATAACGATAATAGCTAATAGTTGGTCTTGTTTTACTACCGGGTCGCAGAGTTATTTGAGTGTGATGGAATATTCAGCAATGTGCTTGTGTAGTCACTGATTGCATGTCATTCTCGACTTGCATTATATCATTATCTAAAATAAATAGCTACATATTGTATTCGGGATTGTGTTGGAATTGTTTTGGATAACAACCCCTCCGGTTAGCTGCCCGCAAAACTTTTTTGATGCATTGTTTGTCGCGTGGTTTGCTTAAAGGTAAGAGCTGTGTTGTACAAATTGTTGTTTTATTTAGCCACTTTGTCAACTTAGATTTTAATATATTACACTCAGGCATCTCGTGGTATGCTTTTTGGGTAGCATAACATTGTTTTGGGCATGGTAGGTGATATGTTGTAGTCCTCAAAATAGAGCTTGTTGAATAACTTGTGATGATTTTCATTTGTGGAAGATAAGCTGATTTGTGGAAGATAGTAGTTTACCTGTTATGCTGCAGGAAATAAATGGGCGTCATACAGTTTTCCTATGTGTGTGAGCAACTGCTGCAGTCTCTTAAAGGAATCTAGCTAGGCAGCAGCAACAGCGCCAGCTGCCTTGACATTCTCTTTTACCTCTAACTTTACATGCGAGAGCAAGGAATTTATTTTATTTTATTTGATTGTGAAGAATATAGTTCAATTGCGCTACAGGAACATAAATAGGATAATGATTCTCAGTTTGCTAAATTCACAAAATACCATAGAAAATACACAACATTATAGCTACAATAACCCAGAACAGCTATTTATATTTCCGATGTAGCCTAATCAATCACTTGATTTATGAAGTTTGTCTGCAGATTATTGTAACTTGGATTTGACTTTAAATTGGACCAGAAAAGAGTAGCTTCTTCTCATTGGATAACCTATTACCTGTGTTCTACCTATCTTCCTCACTTTTACTCAACCTACCAGCCAATAAAATCTTATTTTAGGTAAATATCGTTATATGAGTGGTGAGATGAGGGGCTGGAAACGGAAAGCACCTTTTTATGTGGCGGCTGACGACACACGCTGTGACACACAGAGTTGAGCGCCGTGCGCAGGCAGGAGCCGTGAACATGTACACCTGAACAGGGAAAACGGGGCTCGCAAATGTCCTCCTATAAAAACATACATGTGGTGCTTATCTATACAGTATTATTTGCACAGATTGCGGGGACGTGTTTGTTTATTTGAAACCTATATTTATTCTAGAGCAGACGCGGAAAAGACTCCAAAACGCTGCAGCAAATGGCAACTTGTGCAGGTAGAAAAACATGGTTTGGTTTATAGTTTACCCGTGCATGGATGTGTCAGCGTCAGAAGCTTGTTTCTCAATGTTTGTTGGTTTTGCTCTCGCTGGATTTTACCAATATGTTCGTGTTTGATTATGATGTTTTTTGTTCCGTTATTTTTCTTTTGTCGGAACGAGTGATGTTTAGTGTCCTCTAGTGTAGCCTGCCGCCCTGTGTGTGTCACCGTGCAGGCAGGCAAGAAAGAATAGGTTGTGCCGGAAAATGAAAGTGATGCATAAGGTGGTTGCGAATGCGAATGACTCCGCTATTTTCAGTAGGCGAATAGGCAGCAATAGGCTCTGTGAAACAGGCAGCACCAGCTACATGTTTTCCGTCTGTTGTTTTCAATTATATTGTTATGCAATTTCCGAGTGGGTCGATAGAATGGAATGGCGGTGTGTACCGTTACTGCAGTGAAGGCGGGGCTGCTGCTTTTTAGGTTATGAGACGGGACAGGTATGCAAGGTGATGCAACACCTATGAAGGTGCCTCGAATTATATACTTCGGTCGATATTATTGTTTTAATGTACATCCGGCATATTCAATTAATTTGATCACGTATTGATTAGGATGGCAAGATATATTATTTGGTGTTATTTCTAACAGGCACAGATCCGCTTCTCTCTGAATAACGGTACACATCAAGATGGCAAAGGTGCTTTCGCTCATTTCCCTTATTTTCACCTTCGCCCTCAGGTTTGTTTCCAGGTCTTGCTCATTCATGGCATTTTATTTTAGCCTAAACCTTATGTTTAACTCCCCTTTGTCCATTTTTTGTAATTCTATAATTTTTTTATTGTAAAAAAACCCCACATGAACTCGCTTTTATTTATAATCTGCGTTACATCTGAAATAATGAATTACCTATTTGAGTGTTGTGATAGGTTTACATTATTGATGAGTAATAACGGAAAGAACGGTGTTATTTCATGAAGCACTCCCTCCCAGTAGCAAATCAAAAGATGCTAGAGCAGGCAGGGTGTCACGTGGTGTCTCTCTTCCCTACATGGGGTGATGTTTTCACCTTGATGCTGTTTCTTGTCGGGTCCTTGACGCTGCTATTTTCATCTTGTAGCCAATTATGGTATCATAGCCTACTTCAGATTTTTTGATGTTTTTACAAGTTGATAAGTGTGTGTGTGTGCATTTGTGTGTGTGTGTGTGAGTGTGTGAGCAAGACCTCCTGCTGAGTGACAGTTGAGAGGAATCAAGGCTGCTCACAGTGCCCTGCCTTGACAGATGAAGGTCTGGGTTACGCCCCAAATGGCACCCTATTCCCTGTATAGTGCACTACTTTTGACCAGGGCCCGATTCCCTGTGTAGTGCACTACTTTTAACCCGGGGCCCTATTCCCTGTGTAGTGCACTACTTTTAACCTGGGCACCCATAGGGCTCTGGTCAAAAGTCAAATAGAATAAAGCTTTATTCAGACAGCACATGTCAGAAATGGAATGCAACACAGTGCGCTGCACAGGGAAAAAACGAATAAAAACAATGAAAATAAAAATGGAAATATTTACTAGACAACAGACATAAGAGGATAAAAACCAAAAGAATTACAATACAAACTGAACGTGTGTCCTGGCCTGGTTAGGCAGGTGTTGGCCACCCTTAAGCACGACTTTTGTCACGCCTCCGTCCTCCAACACTCTCCTCCTCTCTGTCTCTCTGTCTCTCCCCCTCTCTGTCTTTCTTTCTGTCTCTCTGTCTCTCCTCCTCTCTGTCTCTCTCTCTCCCCCTCGCTGTCTTTCTTTCTCTCAATTCAATTTAAGGGCTTTATTGGCATAGAAAACGTATGTTAACATTGCCAAAGCAAGTGAAGTAGATAATAAACAAAAGTGAAATAAACAATATAAAATGAACAGTAAACATTACACTCACAGAAGTTCCAAAAGAATAAAGACATTTCAAATGTCATATTATGTCTATATACAGCGTCGTAACGATGTGCAAATAGTTAAAGTACAAAAAGGGAAAATATATCAACATTTTGTGTTTGTTCTTCACTTCTTTTCTTGTGGCAACAGGTCACACATTTTGCTGCTGTGATGGCACACTGTGGTATTTCACCCAGTAGATGAAGTAGGGAGTTTATCAAAATTGGATTTGTTTTCAAATTCTTTGTGCGTCTGTTTAATCTGAGGGAAATATGTGTCTCTAATATGGTCATACATTGGGCAGGAGGTTAGGAAATGCAGCTTAGTTTCCACCTAATTTTGTGGGCAGTGTGTACAATTTTGTTGGCAGTGTGTACATAGTCTTCTCTTGAGAGCCAGGTCTGCCTACGACGGCCTTTCTCAATAGCAAGGCTATGCTCACTGAGTCTGTACATAGTCTAAGCTTTCCTTAATTTTGGGTCAATCACAGTTGTCAGGTATTCTGCCACTGTGTTTCAGGCCAAATAGAATTATAGTTTGCTCAGTTTTTTTGTTAATTACTTGACACATTGGAAAGAATTATCTTTTTGTTTTCTCATGATCGATCTCTCTCCCCTCTCTCTCAATTCAATTCAAAGGGCTTTATTGGCATGGGAAGCATATGTTTACATTGCTAAAGCAAGTGAAATAGATAATATTTCCTCTCTCTGCAGAGGCTGTAATTTAACACTGCAATTTGGGAGTATAGGAATGTGTGCTCGTATTAACATACCTCGCAGTATAAACACAGCCCGTAGCTGCTTAGGATTTCAGTCATACTCACTACTATGTCCCAAATGGCACCCTATGCTCTATATAGTGCCCTACTATACTACCCCATAAGGCTCTGGTCAAAAGTAGTGCACTATATAGGGAATAGGGTTCCATTTGGGACTGTTTGACCTGATTAAAGATGAGCCAAATCCATGGTTGAAGGTTGCGAAGTCAGACCCTCAAAGGCATGGTTGTTACTGTTTCTGATAGGGAGTGGTGGAGATTAAAACAATGTCTAGATATTCATTATTTAACAGTATATTTAGAATATTAAATGAGAGCCGTTCTACTGTGACTTTGATGTGCCTAGTAGATTTAGGACTGCAGGTAACCGAAAGGTTGCTGGTGTGCAAATGTGCCCTTGAGCAAGGCACTTAAAACAAATTGCTCCTGTAAGTCGCTCTGGATAAGAGCGTCTGCTATATGATGTACATTTACGGAAGGTTCTAATTCACATGTTCAGTAGCAGTGGCCACAGCAGCCCTGACTGTGTTGATTGACCTGTGACCACAGTGTCACACAAAATGTCACTTTCCCCTCATTCTAAGAGGCTTCTTCTAAGAGCCTGAGGCACTGTGTCCATGTCCCTTTAATGAAAGGGTCCTGAGGAGTGACAAAGCACTCAGGATGTCCTTTGGCATGTCTAGATAGTATACAGCTTTTGTCAAATTATCCTTAGCCAAATTCTGTTACATTAATTGTCCTAACCTGCTACATTAATTGTCCTAACCTGCTGGCGTAATTTCTCCTAAACCTGCTCCGAAAATTACATTTTGACAAAAGCTGTATCCCTTCTAGACAAAACCGATGTCTTTGGCCTAAACTCCATCTCTCCCCTTTTATGGTAGAGGGGGAGGTGCATCGAGACTGGGGGGAGGGGCTGCTGTGACTAATGTGTGTGTGTGTGTGTGTGTGTGTGTGTGTGTGTGTGTGTGTGTGTGTGTGTGTGTGTGTGTGTGTGTGTGTGTGTGTGTTTAGAAAGGTGGAAACGTCTCTTTTCCTCTGGGCTTTGCATAACAACATGGCCTCTTCTTGTTCAGATTGAATCCATGTGTGGCTGCCTGCAAGGCTAAAGCACATGGTCCCTGTAAGTCTATTGTGTTGTAATGAAATGACGTAGCCAGATAACGCCTATCACCTCCCTGTTTGTGAGAAATGGCTTATCTATTCAGATGAAGTAGGCTATGTATTATAATGCATTTATACTTGTGTAAACCTATCCTACATCAAGTGATACAAAATACTGAACTGCAGGGTTGTATTCATTAGTACACACTGTAACAAAAACATTTTGCGCCGGAAAATTAAAAACAAGCGATTCTTATTGGACAAGTTCAGGTAGTTGCTGCTTGTTTCGGACAGTTGCTTCCGTTTCGTTCCTAGTGAATAGGAACCAGGTATAAAAAAAGACCTCATCAAGGTGTAATTCAGCAATAATGCCAGAGTGGGTTTGGTAAATGGCCATTATACCACAAACGTTGCCTTATTGCTATTATATACTGGTTACCAACGTAATTAGTGCAGTAAAAATACATGTTTTGTCATACCCGTGGTATACGGTCTGATATACTACGGCTGCCAGCCAATCAGCATTCAGGGCTTGAACCACCCAGTTTATAATGTCAGTTAGCCCACGCTATGTCCTATCATAGGTATAGGTCTTTATAATGTCAAACCATAGGCTAATCATAACTCAGAGGCAGTCCTTACAGTTGTAGTCTATCTCGGGTTGGTACAGCTTGGCGCTTGCAATGCCAGGGTTGTGGGTTCATTTCCCACGGGGGACCAGTACAAAAAATATGAAAATGTATGTAAATGACTGAATGTAAATGACTAAATGGGAATGATTAAATGTAAATATATATATATATATATATATATATTTGAGAGAGGGTTAGACCATTCTCTTTAAGGCTTCCAGAGTACACCATGTTATTGTTTGACGAACTTAATTCCAGAAATAACCTGTTTTTCTTTTCTCTCTCTCTCTCTCTCTCTCTCTCTCTCTCTCTCTCTCTCTCTCTCTCTCTCTCTCTCTCTCTCTCTCTCTCTCTCTCTCTCTCTCTCTCTCTCTCTCTCTCTCTCTCTCTCTCTCTCTCTCTCTCTCTCTCTCTCTCTCTCTCTCTCTCTCTCTCTCTCTCTCTCTCACACCAGCTTGATTCAGTCACCTGAATAACATGAAGCAACAGCCTATAGGCTAGGTGCTCTACTGGGTCTGGTGATGGCTGATGCTTAGGTTATTGTGTGCCCAGGCTTCCGTGTGAAAGAAGGCCCAGAGAGAAAGGCCTCAAAGTGTGTCCCAAATGGCACCCTATTCCCTAAATAGTACCCTACATTTGACCAGGGACCAAGGGCTATTTTTTTCACCAGGGCCCATAGAGCTCTGGTCAAAAGTAGGACACTATTTAGAGAATAGGGTGCGATTTGATACGCGACCCTAGTTACCTTTGCCGTTGACCGGCCTCCCTCCTACCTCAGCCAGTGATGTGTGTGTGAGGCAGAAGAAAGAGTCCATTCAGAGGAGTGTGACGGGGGGGGGGGGGGGGGGGACTCTCTTTCTTTCACCCTCAGTTGGTGGGAATCCCTCTCCTTATTCTCCACCAGCTCATTTGCATATCCTCCCATTCTCTTTATTTATTGAGGCCTCGGCAAGGAATACAGAGTGAGTCACTCCACTCCAGGAATTTATGAAATCATTTGAAATCTCCCCAGCTAAGCCTTTAGTCCCACTGAGCATAAACACTATATATACAAAAGTATGTGGACGCCCCTTCAAATTAGTGGAGTCGGCTATTTCAGCCACACCCGTTGCTGACAGGTGTATGAAAATTGAGCACATAAGGGCCTCCCGAGTGGCGCAGTGGTCTAAGACACTGCATCGCAGTGCTAGAGGCGTCACTACAGACACGGATTCGATCCCGGGCTGTATCACAACCGGCCGTGACCGTGAGTCCCATAGGGCGGCGCACAATTGGCCCAGCGTTGTCCGGGTTAGGGGAGGGTTTGGCCGGGGGGGCTTTACTTGGCTCATCGCGCTCTAGCGACTCCTTGTGGTGGGCCGGGCGCCTGCAGGCTGACCTCTGGGTAAGCGGGTGGGTCTTAAGAAGTGTGGTTTGGCGGGTCATGTTTTGGAGGACACATGACTTGACCTTTGCCTCCCGAGCCCGTTGGGGAGTTGCAGTGATGACACAAGATCAAAATTGTGGAGAAAAGGGGATAAAATAATTGTAATAATAATAATTTTGAGCGCCAAAACGCAATATCTATAGACAAACATTGGCAGTAGAAGAACTCGGTGACTTTCAACGTGGCACCATCATAGGATGCCACCTTTCCAACAAGTCAGTTCATCAAATTACTGCCCTGCTAGAGCTGACTGGTCAACTGTAAGAGCAACAACAGCTCAGCCGCGAAGTGGTCGGCCACACAAGCTCACAGAACGGGAGTAAGTAAGTAGCGCGTAAAAAATAGTCTGTCCTCAGTTGCAACACTCATTACCGAGTTCCAAACTGCCTCTGGAAGCAACGTCAGCACAATAACTGTTCGTTGGGAGCTTCATGAAATGGGTTTCCATGGCCGAGCAGCCTCACACAAGCCTAAGATCACCATGCGCAATGCCAAGCATCGGCTAGAATGGTGTAAATCTAGTTGCCATTGGACTCTGGAGCAGTGGAAACGAGTTCTCTGGAGTGATGAATCACACTTCACCATCTGGCAGTCCGACGGACAAATCTGGGTTTGTCGGATGCCAGGAGAATGCTACCTGCCCGAATGCAGTGCCAACTGTAAAGTTTGGTGGAGGATGAATAATGATCTGGGGCTGTTTTCCATGATTCAGGCCCCTTAGTTCCAGTGTGCTACAGCATACAATTACATTTGAGACGATTCTGTGCTTCCAACTTTGTGGCAACAGTTTGAGGAAAGCCCTTTTCTGTTTCAGCATGACATGCACAAAGTGAGGTCCATACAGAAATAGTTTGTCGAGATCGGTGTGGAAGAACTTGACTGGCCTGACTAATGCTCTTGTGGCTGAATGGAAGTAAGTCCCCGCAGCAATGTTCCAACATCTAGTCTAGTGGACAGCCTCCCCAGAAGAGTAGAGGCTGTTATAGCAGCAAAGGGGGGACCAACTCCATATTAATGCCCATGATTTTGGAATGAGATGTGCAATGAGCAGGTGTCCACATACCTTTGGTCATGTAGTGTAAATATTTTGGCCTGGGGTGGGTCTGGCTGATTTTCCTATCCTCCCTGGTGGTTGTCATTGAAATACTGTAGTTTCTATACCTGTGGTATCTTTTATAAACAGACAGGTCATTTGTCTTCACTAACCTGGTTCTCTAACAGTATCCCAAAGCCCTAATACGGACTGCACAGTAATAAGGAGAGACTAGGAGTTTATGCTGGAGTGGGCTGGCTGTGGACTTAACAGTACGGAGGAGCTGTGATGTAGCCTAATGAGGGATCATTAGCTAGTGCTAACAGCTGCTGTGATGGTTTTGGTGCTGCTCTCTGCTTTTCCTCTGAGTTATGTTCATGAGAAAGAAAGACATTGGGAGAGAGAGAGAGAGAGAGAGACTGAAGGAGAGAGAGAGGTGGGTGGGCAATGTGGTCTCAGGGAAATGCGTATTATTCTGTACGTAAATCTGTGCCACTCCGTTTATTGTGATATGTTACATTACATTAGGTTATATTGTGAATGGAATAGTGGGTCGTACAAGATCATATGAATTAGAGGACGTACAGTATCATACATATTACCCGGTCGTGAATTAGAGGATGTAACATATCCTACATCTTGGAGGACATATAGTATTGCACGTCTTTATCTGAGACCATGTTGCTTGTTGCTGAGTAACAACAAAGGAGAATTACGAGAAGAATTTACGCTGGCAGTTAGGGGAACTAACGACAACGGTTAGGTGAATTTACGTAGCGGGTTAGGTGAAATGGGTTAAGTTTAGAATAAGGGTTAGGGGAAGGGTTAGATAAATTGCTACAGTTGTTCCTAACACACAAACTTTGGATTGCTAGACGGTCACAGATAACACCCGACCATCCTCCCCGACCAACCTCCCCGACCAACCTCCCCGACCAACCTCCCCGACCATCCTCCCCGACCAACCTCCCCGACCATCCTCCCCGACCAACCTCCCCGACCAACCTCCCCGACCAACCTCCCCGACCATCCTCCCCGACCATCCTCCCCGACCATCCTCCCCGACCATCCTCCCCGACCAACCTCCCCGACCAACCTCCCCGACCATCCTCCCCGACCAACCTCCCCGACCAACCTCCCCGACCATCCTCCCCGACCAACCTCCCCGACCATCCTCCCCGACCAACCTCCCTACTTTTGTTTCTGTCTAAAGTCAATAGACCATTGGTAGGTATCATACGTATTGGAGGTGATCAGAAATACATTGAGTTATTTCTCTGAGGCCAGGCTGGGGTGGGAGGAAGAGTCGGTGGAGGAGGAGGAGGAGGAGGAGGAGGAGGAGGAGGGAGAGAGAGACCTCCCAGCAAGCACCTTACCTAAGCCTAGCAGTTCTTGTGCATGTCCCAAATGACACCCTATTCTCTATATCCCAAATGGGTGCTATTCTCTATATCTGAATGGCACCCTATTCTATATTTCCAAAAGGCACCCTATTCTCTATATCTGAATGGCACCCTATTCTATATATCTGAATGGCACCCTATTCTATATATATGAATGGCACCCTATTCTATATATATGAATGGCACCCTATTCTATATATCTGAATGGCACCCTATTCTATATATATGAATGGCACCCTATTCTCTATATCTGAATGGCACCCTATTCTCTATATCTGAATGGCACCCTATTCTCTATATCGGAATGGCACCCTATTCTCTATATCGGAATGACACTATATTCTCTATATCCCAAATGGCACCCTATTCTCTATATCTGAATGGCACCCTATTCAGTATATAGTGCACTACTTTGGTACACTGTAAAAATAGAAAGACTCAAGACACCATGATTGTGTAGTGAAACCATGAAAAGCAGTTCACCTAACTTGAGATCTGGTGTTTGAATGGAAACCCATTGTAAGTGTTCTGATACACAGAAGGGGTTTTAAAACAGAATACAAGTCAAATCTGAATATTGGTGTTTTTAAGAGAGTTTGTGGGGTTTCAGTGCATGTGAAAGGCAACATCAAAACACAAAAATCTATATGTTTTTGGAGACTGTCTCTCAAACAATCAACTGGTTAAGAAATGAAAATGGTTTATAGCATAAGAATATTTTCATGATAAGGGCCTATGGAGAATATTTTTGTTGAATTCTATCTTTTCTCAATGCTTAATTTAGACAGATTAGAAACAGGAGGAGACAGAGAAGGAGTGAAAGTGGGACAGACGGAGGCTGAACCTCCGACTACTGGGGCAGTAAGATGGCACATTTCATTGGAATTTCATTGGCATTTTACACACTCGACCACACAGCCACACTGTACTTAATAAAAACAACCGACATATACATAAGAAAACTGAATGCAAGTCATTTAATTTTACAAAAAAATGTCTGAATAAATCCAAGCTACTATGTTGCTCTTTTATGAGGATAACCAAAGATAGAGATAATTGAGTGAATATACTCACTGGAAGTCTGTGTTTTTTAAAATCTCCTTGCACTTCCTGTCATACCACATGGTTCAGCTTTTAGAGGATTGTCGGTAATATATATTTTTTTACACTTTATGATTCTCATACACAATGTTGTATACTTGTTTAAAGAAAGACAAGTATACTTCTATATTAGCATTAAGCAGCTTGTTGTGCCGTGAGGTGTAATGGTTAATGATGAACAGATATCAAAACCATTAGGCAAAATGACGTTCAATGATGAGATGACCCATTCCCACTTTTCCAACTTCTGACGATCGAGGCAAATACAGTATCCTGCGATGCGTGTTGTAAAACCTCTAGTTACTGTTGGTGGATTGAGCACTGTGCTTACCTGCCTAAATTGGCACATTATCAGATAAACTACATGGCCAACAGTATAGTCGAACATCTCATTCCAAAGTCATGGGTATTAATATAGACTTGGTCCAGTCTTTGCTGCTATAACAGCCTCCACTCTTCTGGGAAGGCTTTTCACTAGATGTTGGAACATTGCTGTGGGGACTTGCTTCCATTCAGCCACAAGAGCATTAGTGAGGTCGGGCACTGATGTTGGGCGATTAGGCCTGGCTCACAGTCGCCCTCATCACAAAGGTGTTCGATGGGGTTGTGGTCAGGGTTCTGTGCAGGCCAGTCAAGTTCTCCCACACCGATCTCGACAAACCTTTTTTGTATGAACGTCGCTTTGTGCACAGGGGTATTGTCATGCTGAAACAGGAAAGGGCTTTCCCCAAACTGTTGCCGCAAAGTTGGAAGAACAGAATTGTCTAGAATGTCATTGTATGCTGTAGCGTTAAGATTTCCCTTCACTGGAACTAAGGGGCCTGAACCATGAAAAACAGCCCCAGACCATTATTCTTCCTCCACCAAACTTTACAGTTGGCACTATGCGTTGGGGCAGGTAGTGTTCTCCGGGCATCTACCAAACCCAGATTTGTCCGTCGGACTGCCAGATGGTGAAGCATGATTCACCACTCCAGAGAACGCGTTTACACTGTTCCAGAGTCCAATGGTGACAAGCTTTACACCACTACAGCCGACACTTGGCATTCCACATGATGATCTTAGGCCTGTGTGCGGCTGCTCGGCCATGGAAACCCATTTCATAAAGCTCACTACGAACAGTTATTGTGCTGACGTTGCTTCCAGAGGCACTTTGGAACTCGAGTGTGTCAACCCGAGGACAGATGATTCTTACGCTCTACACGAGTCAGCACTCGGTTGTCCCGTTCTGTGAGCTTGTGTGGCCTATCACTTCGCGGCTGAGCCGTTGTTGCTCCTAGACATTTCCACTTCACAAAATCAACACTTACAGTTGACCGGGAAAGCTCTAGAAGGGCAGAAATTGACTTGTTGGAAAGGTGGCACCCTATGACAGTGTCACGTTGAAAGTCACTGAGCTCCAGAGGCCATTCTACTGCCAATGTTTGTCTATGGAGATTGCATGGCTGTGTGCTCGATTTTATACACCTGTCAGCAACGGGTGTGGCTATAATAGCCTAATCCACTAATACTTTTGGCCATGTAGTGTATATATATCAATGTTAACCATTCAACTGCTCCAGAAGGGATCTAATTCTGCACTAGACAGGATGTGAAACATCATCATAGTGTTTAGAAGCTTTAGAGGGAGGAAACGGCACCCAAAAGAGAAGGGATCTAATTCTGCACTAAACAGAACTCGAAACACCAAGATAGTGTCTTCAACCTTTTCCTGTAGGTTCCCACACCTTGGCAAGGTGTTGCACACAGTGGTGTAAGGTACTTAAGTAAAAATGCTTTGAAATAATACTTAAGTAGTTTTGGGGGGTATTTGTACTTTACTATTTATATTTATGGCAACTTTTACTTTTACTTCACTACATTCCTAAAGAAGATAATGTACTTTTTACTTCATACATTTTCCCTAATACCCAAAAGTACTTGACAGGAAAATGATCCAATTCACACACTTATCAAAAGAACATCCCTGGCCATCCCTACTGTCTCTGAGCTGGCAGACTCACAAAAAAAACGAATCCTTCGTTTGTAAATTATGTCTGAGTGTTGGAGTGTGCCCCTGGCTATCCGTCAAAAAATAAATAAATGAATGGTGCCGTCTGGTTTGCTTAATATAAGGAAGTTGAAATGCTTTTACTTTTGATACTTTAGTATATTTGAAACCAAATACTTTTAGACTTTTACTCAAGTAATATTTTACTGGGTAACTTTCACTTTTACTTGAGTCATTTTCTATGAAGGTATCTTTACTTTTACTCAAGTATGAAAATGGAGTACTTTTTCCACCACTGGTTGCACAACACACGGTTAAGTGGTGTTGCAAAACACCACGTCATGTTTCAAACACATCTCAGGATGAGGTGTTTCAATACTCCAGCAAAGTTACGGTTTCGTCTCGTCTCCATCGAGCTGCCACCAGTTTTGGTGTTACAAAGCATTTCATTTTAACAGTGTAGACAGTAGAGAATAGGCCATAGGGTGCCGTTTTGGCAAGGGGGACTGTACTCTACAAAGAAGAGGACCCTGGGAGTGTGTGTGTGTGTGTGTGTGTGTGTGTGTGTGTGTGTGTGTGTGTGTGTGTGTGTGTGTGTGTGTGTGTGTGTGTGTGTGTGTGTGTGTGTGTGTGTGTGTGTGTGTGTGTGTGTGTGTGTGTGTGTGTGTGTGTGTGAGAAAGGAACACTGGAAAGGTTTGTTGTTGTGGAGCAGATTGATGATTGAATGACATGGCCTAATATGGGTTTATATGCAGGATGTACTTGCAGACTATACTGTATGCGTGTGTGCGTACGTTAGTGTGTGTCTGCTCGGTGCAGCACGTGTGTGTGTGCGTGTGCGTGTGTGTGTGTAATGAATTAGAGGTGATGTCAACTAATTGGCCTCTCCAGGGGTGATGTGAGTAGAGGGTGTGTCAGGGGAGGCTGTGTAGATGTGTAGATGTGTGTGTGTGTGTGTGTGTGTGTGTGTGTGTGTGTGTGTGTGTGTGTGTGTGTGTGTGTGTGTGTGTGTGTGTGTGTGTGTGTGTGTGTGTGTGTGTGTGTGTGTGTCAAGAGAGGCTATGTTGATGAGGCTGTAAAGAGGTACGTTTTGGGACGCTGGTCCCTGTGTACACCTACTGTTTAGTGTGTTGTCTCTGTCTGAAGGAGTCCCCCTATGGGTGAACAGTGGACTAATGAATAAGGTTGCATAAAACATCTTGATTCTACATGGGGACAGTTTACTACAGCAAGAAAATAATTCTGCAGCCACAGGAAATGTGAACCATTATGTGGATTATAATTCATGGACATTTTCTGTAGGTGTTGATAAATATTTCCGTAAGGGAAAATCAAATCTGACATTTCTAAGTGGAAATTACAAACTTAACCTTTATTTAACTAGGCAAGTCAGTTAAGAACAAATTCTTATTTACAATGACAGCCTACTGGGGTAACAGTGGGTTAATTGCCTTGTTCAGGGGCAGAACGACAGATTGTTACCTTGTCAGCTCGGGGATTCAATCTAGCAACCTTTTGGTTACTGGCCCAATGCTCTAACCACTAGGCTACCTGCCGCCCATTGCAGGAAAGTTATCCTGCAACACGGTGATCAAATGAAGATCCTACATCTGTAAGTGATATTTCCTGGGTAGTGGGTACAGAGCTAACCCTAACCTGATATAATATTTCCTGGGTACTGGGTACAGAGCTAACCCTAACCTGATATAATATTTCCTGGGTACTGGGTACAGAGCTAACCCTAACCTGACGTGATAGTGCCTGGGTAGTGGGTACAGAGCTAACCCTAACCTGATGTGATAGTGCCTGGGTAGTGGGTACAGAGCTAACCCTAACCTGATGTGATAGTGCCTGGGTAGTGGGTACAGAGCTAACCCTAACCTGATGTGATAGTGCCTGGGTTGTGGGTACAGAGCTAACCCTAACCTGACGTGATAGTGCCTGGGTAGTGGGTACAGAGCTAACCCTAACCTGATGTGATAGTGCCTGGGTAGTGGGTACAGAGCTAACCCTAACCTGATGTGATAGTGCCTGGGTAGTGGGTACAGAGCTAACCCTAACCTGATGTGATAGTGCCTGGGTAGTGGGTACAGAGCTAACCCTAACCTGATGTGATAGTGCCTGGGTAGTGGGTACAGAGCTAACCCTAACCTGATGTGATAGTGCCTGAGTAGTGGGTACAGAGCTAACCCTAACCTGATGTGATAGTGCCTGAGTAGTGGGTACAGAGCTAACCCTAACCTGATGTGATAGTGCCTGGGTTGTGGGTACAGAGCTAACCCTAACCTGATGTGATAGTGCCTGGGTAGTGGGTACAGAGCTAACCCTAACCTGATGTGATAGTGCCTGGGTAGTGCCTGGATAGTGCCTGGGTAATGGGTACAGAGCTAACCCTAACCTGATGTGATAGTGCCTGGGTTGTGGGTACAGAGCTAACCCTAACCTGATGTGATAGTGCCTGGGTAGTGGGTACAGAGCTAACCCTAACCTGATGTGATAGTGCCTGGGTAGTGGGTACAGAGCTAACCCTAACCTGATGTGATAGTGCCTGGGTAGTGCCTGGATAGTGCCTGGGTAATGGGTACAGAGCTAACCCTAACCTGATGTGATATTTCCTGGGTACTGGGTACAGAGCTAACCCTAACCTGATGTGATAGTGCCTGGGTAGTGGGTACAGAGCTAACCCTAACCTGATGTGATAGTGCCTGGGTAGTGCCTGGATAGTGCCTGGGTAGTGGGTACAGAGCTAACCCTAACCTGATGTGATAGTGCCTGGGTAGTGGGTACAGAGCTAACCCTAACCTGATGTGATAGTGCCTGAGTAGTGGGTACAGAGCTAACCCTAACCTGATGTGATAGTGCCTGGGTAGTGGGTACAGAGCTAACCCTAACCTGATGTGATAGTGCCTGGGTAGTGGGTACAGAGCTTTCACATGAATATCTGTCTCTCAGTCACCACACAATAGTTTCAGTTTCAAGTTTCAAGTTTTAATGTCACATATACAAGTACAGTGAAATGCCTTTCTTGCAAACTCAACACCATACAATGCAATATCATACTAAAAATAGCAAGGTACAACAACAAAAAACTAGAGAAATAAGAAATAATAAGAATCCGATAAAGTAAGTAAGCATACTATATGGAGGGCCAGTTCCAGTACCATATTTACAATGTGCAGGGATACTGGAGTGATAGAGGTAGATACTGGAGTGATAGAGGTAGATACTGGAGTGATAGAGGTAGATACTGGAGTGGTAGAGGTAGATACTGGAGTGATAGAGGTAGATACTGGAGTGATAGAGGTAGATACTGGAGTGATAGAGGTAGATACTGGAGTGATAGAGGTAGATACTGGAGTGATAGAGGTAGATACTGGAGTGATAGAGGTAGATACTGGAGTGGTAGAGGTAGATACTGGAGTGATAGAGGTAGATACTGGAGTGATAGAGGTAGATACTGGAGTGGTAGAGGTAGATACTGGAGTGGTAGAGGTAGATACTGGAGTGATAGAGGTAGATACTGGAGTGGTAGAGGTAGATACTGGAGTGGTAGAGGTAGATACTGGAGTGGTAGAGGTAGATACTGGAGTGGTAGAGGTAGATACTGGAGTGATAGAGGTAGATACTGGAGTGATAGAGGTAGATACTGGAGTGATAGAGGTAGATACTGGAGTGGTAGAGGTAGATACTAGAGTGGTAGAGGTAGATACTAGAGTGATAGAGGTAGATACTGGAGTGGTAGAGGTAGATACTGGAGTGGTAGAGGTAGATACTGGAGTGGTAGAGGTAGATACTGGAGTGGTAGAGGTAGATACTGGAGTGATAGAGGTAGATACTGGAGTGATAGAGGTAGATACTGGAGTGGTAGAGGTAGATACTGGAGTGGTAGAGGTAGATACTGGAGTGATAGAGGCAGATACTGGAGTGATAGGGGTAGATACTGGAGTGGTAGAGGTAGATACTGGAGTGGTAGAGGTAGATACTGGAGTGATAGGGGTAGATACTGGAGTGGTAGAGGTAGATACTGGAGTGGTAGAGGTAGATACTGGAGTGATAGGGGTACAGTGCCCTCCACAAATATTGGCACCCTCTGTAAATATGAGCCAAACGTGCTGTGAAAATATAGTATTTATTGTTTATCCTCTTGGTCTTGCATTCAAAATATTCACAAAAATCGAACCTTTAATTGAAGTAAAGTAATTGAAAGAAAAAAATACATTGTTATCATAAAACAAATATTTTTTCTCAAATATATGTGTGCCTCAATTATTGGCACCATTTCTTTCAATACATTGTGCAACCTCCCTTTGCCAAGATAACAGCTCTGAGTCTTCTCCTATAATGCGTAATGAGGTTGGAGAACACATGACAAGGGATCTGAGACCATTCCTCCATACAGAATCTCTCCAGGTCCTTCAGATTCCCAGGTCCCGGCTTGTGGAATCTCTTCAGCTGTCACGCCCTGACCTTAGAGAGCCTTTTTATGTCTCTATTTGGTTTGGTCAGGGTGTGATTTGGGTGGGCATTCTATGTTTTTGTTTTCTATGATTTTGTATTTCTATGTTTTGGCCGGGTATGGTTCTCAATCAGGGGCAGCTGTCTATCGTTGTCTCTGATTGGGAACCATACTTAGGTAGACCTTTTTCCCTCCTTTCGTTGTGGGAAGTTAACTTTGTTTGTGGCACTATAGCATTTACATTACATTTTTACATTTAAGTCATTTAGCAGACGCTCTTATCCAGAGCGACTAACAAATTGGTGCATTCACCTTATGATATCCAGTGGAACAACCACTTTACAATAGTGCATCTAACTCTTTTAAGGGGGGGGGGGGGGTTAGAAGGATTACTTATCCTATCCTAGGTATTCCTTAAAGAGGTGGGGTTTCAGGTGTCTCCGGAAGGTGGTGATTGACTCCGCTGACCTGGCGTCGTGAGGGAGTTTGTTCCACCATTGGGGTGCCAGAGCAGCGAACAGTTTTGACTGGGCTGAGCGGGAACTGAGCGGGAACTGTACTTCCTCAGAGGTACAGTAGCCTTAAAATTGTAGACCTGCACAAGGCTGGGATGGGCTACAGGACAATAGGCAAGCAGCTTGGTGAGAAGGAAACAACTGTTGGCGCAATTATTAGAAAATGGAAGAAGTTCAAGATGACGGTCAATCACCCTCGGTCTGGGGCTCCATGCAAGATTTCACCTCGTGGGGCATCAATGATCATGAGGAAGGTGAGGGATCAGCCCAGAACTACACGGCAGGACCTGGTCAATGACCTGAAGAGAGCTGGGACCACAGTCTCAAAGAAAACCATTAGTAACACACTACGCCGTCATGGATTAAAATCCTGCAGCGCACGCAAGGTCCCCCTGCTTAAGCCAGTGCATGTCCAGGCCTGTCTGAAGTTTGCCAATGACCATCTGGATGATCCAGAGGAGGAATGGGAGAAGGTCATGTGGTCTGATGAGACAAAAATAGAGCTTTTTGGTCTAACTCCACTCGCCGTGTTTGGAGGAAGAAGAAGTATGACTACAACCCCAAGAACACCATCCCAACCGTGAAGCATGGAGGTGGAAACATCATTCTTTGGGGATGCTTTTCTGCAAAGGGGACAGGACGACTGCACCGTATTGAGGGGAGGATGGATGGGGCCATGTATCGCGAGATCTTGGCCAACAACCTCCTTCCCTCAGTAAGAGCATTGAAGATGGGTCGTGGCTGGGTCTTCCAGCATGACAACGACACGAAGCACACAGCCATGGCAACTAAGGAGTGGCTCCGTAAGAAGCATCTCAAGGTCCTGGAGTGGCCTAGCCAGTCTCCAGACCTGAACCCAATAGAAAATCTTTGGAGGGAGCTGAAAGTCCGTATTGCCCAGCGACAGCCCCGAAACCTGAAGGATCTGGAGAAGATCTGTAGGGAGGAGTGGGCCAAAATCCCTGCTGCAGTGTGTGCAAACCTAGTCAAGAACTACAGGAAACGTATGATCTCTGTAATTGCAAACAAAGGTTTCTGTACCAAATATTAAGTTCTGCTTTTCTGATGTATCAAATACTTATGTCATGCAATAAAATGCAAATTAATTACTTAAAAATCATACAATGTGATTTTCTGGATTTTTGTTTTAGATTCCGTCTCTCATAGTTGAAGTGTACCTATGATAAAAATTACAGACCTCTACATGCTTTGTAAGTAGGAAAACCTGCAAAATCGGCAGTGTATCAAATACTTGTTCTCCCCACTGTACGTTTGACCAGGGCCCATAACCACCCTATTCCCTATGTAGTGTACTACGTTTGACCAGGGCCCATAACCACCCTATTCCCTATGTAGTGTACTACGTTTGACCAGGGCCCATAACCACCCTATTCCCTATGTAGTGCACTACGTTTGACCAGGGCCCATAACCACCCTATTCCCTATGTAGTGTACTACGTTTGACCAGGGCCCATAACCACCCTATTCCCTATGTAGTGCACTACGTTTGACCAGGGCCCATAACGCCCCTATTCCCTATGTAGTGTACTACGTTTGACCAGGGCCCATAACCACCCTATTCCCTATGTAGTGTACTACGTTTGACCAGGGCTACATAACCACCCTATTCCCTATGTGGTGCACTACATTTGACCAGGGCCCATAACCACCCTATTCCCTATGTAGTGTACTACGTTTGACCAGGGCTACATAACCACCCTATTCCCTATGTGGTGCACTACGTTTGACCAGGGCCCATAACCACCCTATTCCCTATGTAGTGTACTACATTTGACCAGGGCCCATAACCACCCTATTCCCTATGTAGTGTACTACGTTTGACCAGGGCTACATAACCACCCTATTCCCTATGTAGTGTACTACGTTTGACCAGGGCTACATAACCACCCTATTCCCTATGTGGTGCACTACGTTTGACCAGGGCCCATAACCACCCTATTCCCTATGTAGTGTACTACATTTGACCAGGGCCCATAACCACCCTATTCCCTATGTAGTGTACTACGTTTGACCAGGGCTACATAACCACCCTATTCCCTATGTAGTGTACTACGTTTGACCAGGGCTACATAGGGACGCTAAAAGACTTGACATTCTGTTCTGAAGACATAGCACATCAGTTTAAAGTGCCTGTGCAGTGACCCTCAGAAGCTTTTAAAGGTGCCTGAAATATCTGATCAGCAGCTTCACAGTGACAAACAACTACGAATCGTAGGCACAGATACAAACAACTACGACTCGTAGGCACAGAGACAAACAACTACGACTCGTAGGCACAGATACAAACAACTACGACTCGTAGGCACAGAGACAAACAACTACGACTCGTAGGCACAGAGACAAACAACTACGACTCGTAGGCACAGATACAAACAACTACGACTCGTAGGCACAGAGACAAACAACTACGACTCGTAGGCACAGAGACAAACAACTACGACTCGTAGGCACAGATACAAACAACTACGACTCGTAGGCACAGAGACAAACAACTACGACTCGTAGGCACAGAGACAAACAACTACGACTCGTAGGCACAGATACAAACAACTACGACTCGTAGGCACAGAGACAAACAACTACGACTCGTAATCACAGAGACAAACAACTACGACTCGTAATCACAGAGACAAACAACTACGACTCGTAATCACAGAGACAAACAACTACGACTCGTAAGTAAACTGCAAGTTTCCAGTATTTTTTTACAAGAACATTTTGTGTTTTGTTTGTTTGCCATTGCAATTCGGTTTGCCTTTGTGAATGTTAGTTCACTGTGTGTGTGTGTGTGTGTGTGTGTGTGTGTGTGTGTGTGTGTGTGTGTGTGTGTGTGTGTGTGTGTGTGTGTGTGTGTGTGTGTGTGTGTGTGTGTGTGTGTGTGTGTGTGTGTGTGTGTGTGTGTACTGTAAATGTAAGCCCAGTGCTCATTCTCTTTGAAAGCAGCTATCTGCATGGTGTTTGTCATTCATTGCATTTCTGTGTGTGTGTGGCATTCTCCCCTGCACACACACACACCTCCCTCCGTATCTCCCCTCTCAGCTTAGCCTCTCGCCTGCCTCCTCATCTGGGTGACATTTCAGATCACGGCGCTCTGAATGCGTCTGACATTTCTGCTCAACTGCATTCAGTGGGTCCTGCCCATCCTAGCGTTTCCTTCCTTCTCCCCCCACTCTGCACTGTGTGACTAGAGGGATGTGACTCAAATGGCCCCCTAGGCCGTATGTAGTGCACTACTTTGGATCAGAGCCCTGGTCAAAAGTAGTGCACAATACAGGGAAAAGGGGTAAACTTTCCCTGAAAACAAACTGCCTGTTTTTTGTAGATAGCAGATTGTATGTATGTATGCATGTATGCATGTATGCATGTATGTATGTATGTATGCATGTATGTATGCATGTATGTATGTACATACATACATACATACATACAGTTGAAGTCGGAAGTTTACATACACCTTAGCCAAATACAGTTTTTCACATATCCTGACATTTAATCCTTGTAAAAATTCCTTGTCTTAGGTCAGTTAGGATCACCACTTTATTTTAAGAATGTGAAATGTCAGATTAAGAGTAGAGAGAATGATTTATTTCAGCTTTTATTTCTTTCATCACATTCCCAATGTGTCAGAGTTTACATACACTCAATTAGTATTTGGTAGCCTTGCCTTTAAATTGTTTAACTTGGGTCAAATGTTTCGGGTAGCCTTCCACAAACTTCCCACAATAAGTTGGGTGAATTTTGTCCCATTCCTCCTGACAGAGCTGGTGTAACCGAGTCAGGTTTGTAGGCCTCCTTGCTCGCACACACTTTTTCTGTTCTGCCCACAAATTTTCAATGGGATTGAGTTCAGGGCATTGTGATGGCCACTCCAATACCTTGACTTTGTTGTCCTTAAGCCATTTTGCCACAACTTTGGAAGTATGCTTGGGGTCATTGTCCATTTGGAAGACCCATTTGCGACCAAGCTTTAACTTCCTGACTGATGTCTTGAGATGTTGCTTCAATATATCCACATAATTTTCTGCCCTCATGATGCCATCTATTTTGTGAAGTGCACCAGTCCCTCCTGCAGCAAAGCACCCCCAACAACATGATGATGCCACCCCCGTGCTTCACGGTTGGGATGGTGTTCTTCGGCTTGCAAGTATTTCCCTTTTTCCTCCAAACATAATGATGGTCATTACAGTTCTATTTTTGTTTCATCAGACCAGAGGGCATTTCTCTAAAAGTGCGATCTTTGTCCCCATGTGCAGTTGCAAACCGTAGTCTGGCTTTTTTATGGCGGTTTTGGAGCAGTGGCTTCTTCCTTGCTGAGCGGCCTTTCAGCTTATGTCGATATAGGACTCGTTTTACTGCGGATATAGATACTTTTGAACCTGTTTCCTCCAGCATCTTCACAAGGTCCTTTGCTGTTGTTCTGGGATTGATTTGCACTTTTCGCACCAAAGTACGTTCATCTCTAGGAGACAGAACGCGTCTCCTTCCTGAGGGATATGACGGCTGCGTGGTCCCATGGTGTTTATACTTGCATACTATTGTTTGTACAGGTGAACGTGGTACCTTCAGGCGTTTGGAAATTGCTTCCAAGGATGAACCAGACTTCTGTAGGCCTACAATTTTTTGGCTGATTTCTTTTGGTTGATTGGATGATTTCTTTTGATTTTCCCATGATGTCAAGAAAAGAGGCACAGAGTTTGAAGGTAGGCCTTGAAATACATCCACAGGTACACCTCCAATTGACTCACATTATGTAAATTAGCCTATCAGACGCTTCTAAAGCCTTGACATCATTTTCTGGAATTGTCCAAGCGGTTTAAAGGCACAGTCAACTTAGTGTATGTAACTTCTGTCCCACTGGAATTATAAGTGAAATAGTCTGTCTGTAAACAATTGTTGGAAAAATTACTTGTGTCATGCAACAAACTTGCCAAAACTATAGTTTGTTAACAAGAAATGTGTGGGGTGGTTGAAAAACGAGTTTTAATGACTCCAACCTAAGTGTATGTAAACGTCCGACTTCAACTGTACATACAGTGCCACCCTCTTTTTAGTTTGTAGATTAGAAAAACTACAATAGCATTTTTATCCTCCCACCAAGTGAAACACTTTGATGTTCCATGATAACATTATATTTAGGTTGTCGTACTGTATTCGTACTGTATTCGTACTGTATTCGTACTGTATTCATCATAGTGTATTTTAAGTCAAATTCACGCTCGTAATTAGATTGTGTTGTAAGGGGATTTGCTTTTAAACTGCAGTCTTGAATGCGCAAGCACTGTTTGATGAAACATATTGAAGAAGGATCTTGTTTTGATTTAATCTCCATCCATCTTGGACACATGTCTGTTGCCTTTCCACCAGGACAAGGTGGCATTCTGTCTGTAGCTGTGCTCAGTCAGCTGCGCTCTGCTTCCTCCCCAGTCCCTGCTTCGTCCCCAGTCCCTGCCTTCCCCAGTCCAATCCCTGCTTCCTCCCCAATACCTGCCTTCCCCAGTCCAATCCCTGCCTCCTTCCCAGTCCAGTCCCTGCTTCGTCCCCAGTCCCTGCCTTCCCCAGTCCAATCCCTGCCTCCTTCCCAGTCCAGTCCCTGCTTCGTCCCCAGTCCCTGCCTTCCCCAGTCCAATCCCTGCCTCCTTCCCAGTCCAGTCCCTGCTTCGTCCCCAGTCCCTGCCTTCCCCAGGCCAATCCCTGCCTCCTTCCCAGTCCAGTCCCTGTTTCCTCTCAAATCCCTGCCTTCCCCAGTCCCTGTTTCCTCCCCAATACCTGTCTTCCCCAGTCCCTGCCTTCCCCAGTCCCTGTTTCTTCCCCAATCCCTGCCTTCCCCAGTCCAGTCCCTGCCTTCCCCAGTCCCTGTTTCCTCCCCAATCCCTGACTTCCCCAGGCCAGTCCCTGCCTTCCCCAGGCCAGTCCCTGCCCTCCCCAGTCCCTGTTTCCTCCCCAGCCCCTGTTTCCTCCCCAATCCCTGCCTTCCCCAGGCCAGTCCCTGCCCTCCCCAGTCCCTGTTCCCTCCCCAGTCCCTGTTTCCTCCCCAGTGGTTCAGTCAAGCTTCTAATCTAACAGCACTAGCATATGGTCAGGCTTTCTCCTCTCCTGGTCTTTGCCAAATGGCACCCTATGCCCTTTCAAGTGCACTACTTGTGACCATGGCCCATAGGGCTCTCATCAAAAGTAGTGCACTATAGAGAATAGGGTGTTATTTAGGACACATTCTGGGTCCGTGCCACTCAAACATGAACTCCACTGACTCGCCGCCAGCTTGTGGTGTCCTAGCGGTCCCATCCCACAGCTTGATGCTGGGCTCATTGACAGCCATTCAAATTCAGCTAGCCTTGCCTAGCTTTAACCCAGACCAGACGTGTGTAGTAGGATGATCTCCACATTGAGCGATTACAGATCTCTACACTGGTCTGTGTCCCAAATGGCACCCTATTCCTTAAATAGTGTACTGCATAGGAAATATAGGGTGCTATTTGTGAAGCAAGACTGGTCTCAGTGCCAGCAGGGCAGGGTGCCAGTGTTCTGTCCGTTGCGCTCGGTGTGGCAGCAGCTGTGACACCGCCAGCTACCAGACAGATAGACAATGGTCTGGCTGGTGAGTCGGAGCCCTCAGTCCTCTATAATGAGGGTCCAATCAATCTGGACTCTCTTCCACCCTGCCTGCTGGGCCAAAATCACAGCCATGTGTGTGAATGAGTCATCTGATATAGGTGTGAAGGAGCCTGTTGAATCGGGACATGGTAAGCAGAGAGGGGCAAGGGAAGGGAAGGGTACTTCAAGAAAAATACACGTTGGTTCTCGACATGCGACCGACCAGCATATTAGGTCTGCAGTTATAATACTGACCAACTCAGTGGCCTGACGGTTAGAGTGTCCACCCTGACATCAGAAGGCTGGGGGTTTGATCCCCGGTTCGAGGTATGCCAAAAGAACGATGTCTCTCTGCTTAGCATTCTCTGTTCCTTCTCCCTGTCCAGGCTGCAGACTACAGGGTACGGGGAAGTAGCCTAGCCTTAGTTTACAGTAGTTATGAAAATAATTTCTTGTTTACTCAGAACGTTGACGCTCAGCGCAGACCAAAACCAGGGCACTGAGCGTTTAGGCTAGCAAAGAGCTAGCAAAGAGCTACACACTACACAGAGACAGCCATGGAATGGACTATCCTCCACAGGTCTACAGACTGAGACGATTGAAACAGCACTCTGTTCTCCCATCCCACCCCTGGCAGAATCGCAATCACACAAATAAACTCCATTTCTACCTCATTTCATTTGTGGTGATATGGTTGGTCTTGTCCATCTTCACAAGCTCTTCACATGCGAAGTGGGCTGCTCGGTGTGAGTGTGACATGGGTTTTGAGAGAGAAGCAGCCAGAGGAAAGGAAAGGTGCGGTGTAGCACATCATTATCAAATCATCATCAGTGTGTCGTGCTTAGGCATACCTGCTGTGTGCCTGTGTGATGTATCACAAACACAGATTATTATTATTGACAAGCTAGTGGTGTAGTTTCCTGCTATTCATAAACTTGGGGTGTGGTTTCCTGTTTTCTATTTTTTTCTTTTATACATTTTTTCCTTTCAATTTTATTTAACCAGGTCGGCCAGTTGAGAACAAGTTCTCATTTACAACTGCGACCTGGCCAAGATAAAGCAAAGCAGTGCGACACAAACAACAACACAGAGTTACACATGGAATAAACAAACGTACAGTCAATAAAACAATAAAAAAATCTATGTACAGTGAGTGCAAATGTAGTAAGATTAGGGAGGTAAGGCAATAAATAGGCCATAATGGTGAAATAATTACAATTTAGAATTAACACTGGAGTGATTGATGTGCAGATGGTGATGTGCAAGTAGAGATACTGGTGTGCAAAAGAGCAAAAAATAAATAACAATATGGGATGATATAGTTGGGTGGGCTATTTACAGATGAGCTGTGTACAGGTACAGTGCTCTGACAGTTGATGCTTAAAGTTAGTGAGGGAGATATAAGTCTCCAGCTTCAGTGATTTTTGCAATTCGTTCCAGTCATTGGCAGCAGAGAACTGGAGGGAAAGGCAGCCAAAGGAGGTGTTGGCTTTGGGGATGATCAAAGGGGATGAAGTAGACATACTGATGGGTGAAGTAGACATACTGATGGTGAAGTAGACATACTGATGGTGAACTAGACATACTGATGGGTGAACTAGACATACTGATGGGTGAACTAGATATACTGATGGTGAAGTAGACATACTGATGGGTGAAGTAGACATACTGATGGTGAAGTAGACATACTGATGGGTGAACTAGATATACTGATGGTGAAGTAGACATACTGATGGGTGAACTAGACATACTGATGGTGAAGTAGACATACTGATGGTGAAGTAGACATACTGATGGGTGAACTAGATATACTGATGGTGAAGTAGACATACTGATGGGTGAAGTAGACATACTGATGGTGAAGTAGACATACTGATGGGTGAAGTAGACATACTGATGGTGAAGTAGACATACTGATGGGTGAAGTAGACATACTGATGGTGAAGTAGACATACTGATGCTGAAGTAGACATACTGATGGGTGAAGTAGACATACTGATGCTGAAGTAGACATACTGATGGGTGAAGTAGACATACTGATGGTGAAGTAGACATACTGATGGGTGAACTAGACATACTGATGGTGAAGTAGACATACTGATGGGTGAAGTAGACATACTGATGGGTGAAGTAGACATACTGATGGGTGAAGTAGACATACTGATGGTGAAGTGGACATACTGATGGGTGAACTAGATATACTGATGGTGAACTAGATATACTGATGGTGAACTAGACATACTGATGGTGAAGTAGACATACTGATGGGTGAAGTAGACATACTGATGGGTGAAGTAGACATACTGATGGGTGAAGTAGACATACTGATGGGTGAAGTAGACATACTGATGGTGAAGTAGATATACTGATGGTGAAGTAGACATACTGATGGGTGAAGTAGACATACTGATGGTGAAGTAGACATACTGATGGTGAAGTAGACATACTGATGGTGAAGTAGACATACTGATGGTGAAGTAGACATACTGATGGGTGAAGTAGACATACTGATGGTGAAGTAGACATACTGATGGTGAAGTAGACATACTGATGGTGAAGTAGACATATTGATGGTGAACTAGACATACCGATGGTGAAGTAGACATACTGATGGTGAAGTAGACATACTGATGGTGAAGTAGACATACTGATGGTGAAGTAGACATACCGATGGTGAAGTAGACATACCGATGGTGAAGTAGATATACCGATGGTGAAGTAGACATACCGATGGTGAACTAGACATACCGATGGTGAAGTAGATATACTGATGGTGAACTAGATATACTGATGGTGAACTAGACATACTGATGGTGAACTAGACATACCGATGGTGAACTAGACATACCGATGGTGAAGTAGATATACTGATGGTGAACTAGATATACTGATGGTGAACTAGATATACTGATGGTGAACTAGACATACTGATGGTGAACTAGACATACTGATGGTGAAGTGGACATACTATAATTGTTATGACTGAAAATACTATATTTTGCTATGTACAGTAACTACTGTGTAAAAAAAGTCCAGTGTGTGTAGAATGTAAGTAAGTAAGAAAAAAGAAATAAGGTGTTAAAACAAAGTTATTTTGTCCCCTGAAGACGGGCCAATAATAAAATGTAAAATTAAAGTCTAGTGGAGTTTCCAGGCTGTTTTTGTTGCTAT
Source organism: Salvelinus alpinus (assembly GCF_045679555.1). Lineage (NCBI taxonomy): Eukaryota > Metazoa > Chordata > Actinopteri > Salmoniformes > Salmonidae > Salvelinus > Salvelinus alpinus. The sequence continues at coordinate 12,164,785 of NC_092108.1, forward strand.
CGTAGTACAATTCTCACGCCAGGTGTTTACGGTAGTGTCGCTGCACAGGCACAGTTTCCGTCATTAGGGTTCAGCAGGATGGCTTTTGATGAGCTTTTCATTTGATATCTCTTCTTGAGTAGCATTCAAACATGTAATGTCACCATTGTTTTTAGACAATGGCCAATAATGAGCTCCCTCGTCTGACACACTGATTGGCTGCCTGATGTGCTAAAACGGGGTCAATCGTGCGGCAGGTGCACTAAACAAGTGGCACCAAATCACCTCATCCTCAGAAGCGCAGCAGGAAGCGGGTCGGGGGTTGCCGTGGCAACGCGATCCTTGTTTATTGCACGGCCTGGTAGGTACTGTAGGTGTCTGAACAATGGCTCAGTTTTGTGTCGACAATCAAGTAGGTCCAGTTTAGTTCATGCTGAAATTAGCCACAGTATATATAACCGCAGTGTAGGCATAGGCTATATTCAGGCTCTACTCTACAGAGGCTGCACCTGCACAGTTTAGAATAGGCCGAAATGGAATGGAAAGGGTTCTAAGAATGGAATTAGGAACATCCATGGATGTGGACTAGAAAGCTAGAGAAAGCTGTGGTTGCCTCTCAGATGCCACTCTGTGGGAACTGGTCAAAAGTATTGCACTCTATAGGGAATAGAGTGTCATTTTAGATGCATTTGAATTTTTTAGCCATGCTATCTTCTCCTTCCAGGAGTCCGTTTCTATTGAGTTACAATGGCAGCTCCACACCCCTCTCCACCCACACAGTGGCCTCTTTCTACACACTTTGTGGCTGTTCCTAGTCAATGCCTCTCTGGTGACCTTTACGACCTCTTTAGGAGTGATTAGTGTCGCATGCTCTCTGCTAGGTCGCCGCTGCAGACCCTGATTTTACACTACTAGGCCTGGCTGCACCCTACAACTGTGCACTTACAGCTTTGGTTGTGTTCCAAATGGCACCCTATTCCCTATGTATTGCACTACTTTTGACCAGCGTCCTGGGCTCTACTTTACACTACTACACTCTCCCTGTCTGGCTGCAGCCTATTTACTTAGAAGTGGGCCAAAAAGTATTACTGTGCCCTTACAGTGAGTGTAGGCGGAAACAGCATTTCATTAGTATTCTTTTCAGTTGCTTTTGAATACAAGTGCATTTCTGACATTCATAAACTTCTATAAAATCCCACTTAGCGTACCACGTAGCCTAATGTTGTAGCATAATGCTATAGTCTAATGTTGTAGTCTAATGTTGTAGTCTAATGTTGTAGCCTAATGTTGTAGTCTAATGTTGTAGCCTAATGTTGTAGCCTAATGTTGTAGCATAATGCTATAGTCTAATGTTGTAGCCTAATGTTGTAGCCTAATGTTGTAGCCTAATGTTGTAGTCTAATATTGTAGTCTAATGTTGTAGTCTAATGCTATAGTCTAATGTTGTAGCATAATGCTATAGTCTAATGTTGTAGCCTAATGTTGTAGTCTAATGCTATAGTCTAATGTTGTAGCCTAATGTTGTAGCCTAATGGTGTAGCCTAATGTTGTAGCATAATGCTATAGTCTAATGTTGTAGCCTAATGTTGTAGTCTAATGCTATAGTCTAATGCTATAGTCTAATGTTGTAGTCTAATGCTATAATCTAATGTTGTAGTCTAATGTTGTAGTCTAATGCTATAATCTAATGCTATAGTCTAATGCTATAGTCTAATGCTATAGTCTAATGTTGTAGTCTAATGGTGTAGTCTAATGGTGTAGCCTAATGCTATAGTCTAATGTTGTAGTCTAATGCTATAGTCTAATGGTGTAGTCTAATGGTGTAGTCTAATGGTGTAGCCTAATGCTATAGTCTAATGTTGTAGTCTAATGCTATAGTCTAATGCTATAGTCTAATGTTGTAGTCTAATGTTGTAGTCTAATGTTATAGCCTAATGTTGTAGTCTAATGTTATAGTCTAATGTTGTAGCATAATGCTATAGCCTAATGTTGTAGTCTAATGTTATAGCCTAATGTTGTAGCATAATGCTATAGCCTAATGTTGTAGTCTAATGCTATAGTCTAATGTTGTAGCATAATGCTATAGCCTAATGTTGTAGTCTAATGTTATAGCCTAATGTTGTAGTCTAATGTTGTAGTCTAATGTTGTAGTCTAATGTTGTAGTCTAATGTTGTAGCATAATGCTATAGTCTAATGCTGTAGTCTAATGTTGTAGTCTAATGTTGTAGTCTAATGTTGTAGTCTAATGTTGTAGCATAATGTTATAGTCTAATGTTGTAGCCTAATGTTGTAGTCTAATGTTGTAGCATAATGTTGTAGCCTAATGTTGTAGTCTAATGTTGTAGCCTAATGTTGTAGCCTAATGTTGTAGCCTAATGTTGTAGCCTAATGTTGTAGTCTAATGTTGTAGTCTAATGTTGTAGCATAATGCTATAGTCTAATGTTGTAGCATAATGCTATAGTCTAATGTTGTAGTCTAATGTTGTAGTCTAATGTTGTAGTCTAATGTTGTAGTCTAATGTTGTAGTCTAATGTTGTAGCATAATGTTGTAGTCTAATGTTGTAGTCTAATGTTGTAGCATAATGTTGTAGTCTAATGTTGTAGTCTAATGTTGTAGTCTAATGTTGTAGTCTAATGTTGTAGCATAATGTTGTAGTCTAATGTTGTAGTCTAATGTTGTAGTCTAATGTTGTAGCCTAATGTTGTAGTCTAATGTTGTAGTCTAATGTTGTAGCCTAATGTTGTAGTCTAATGTTGTAGCATAATGCTATAGTCTAATGCTGTAACCTAATGTTGTAGTCTAATGTTGTAGCATAATGCTATAGTCTATGTTGTAGCCACTTCACAGGTTGCGATGATTTTGTGTATTGCCCTTCTCCCAACGTTATAATATGTAATGTATTCTGAAGTTCTCTTTTAAGACATGGGGATGGAGAATACACTCACCAATTGAATTGAAAGGGCTAATTCCTGAGATTTGAATTGATTGTAACATGCTGTGTTATTGAACTAACCCGATCCTACCATTGGCCCTTTGAGTTAAATGTAGATACTTTTTCATGCACAAGGTCTTCTGCTTGCTGGAGGAGATCCGTTATTAATGGACCCACCTCAGATTTGAGTCATTTAGCAGACGCTCTTACCCAGAGCGAGTGCATACATTTTCATACTGGTCCCTCGTGGGAATCGAATCCAAAACCCTGACTTTGCAAGTGCCCTGCTCTACCAACTGAGCCACACAGCCTGTGTCCCAAATGGCACACTATTCCGTATATAGTGCACTACTTTAGTAGTATTCTATTATATAGGGATTAGGGTGCCATTTGGGACATGGTTATACACAATGTCCTCAGTTTCATCTGCTTGTAGGTATAGGCTACGCCTTGCTGTGCACCTTGTGGTTCAGCCAAGCTACTGTAGTATAGGCCTAATAAGCACACAGAATTAGGCCTAATGTTTTCAGTCCACTAGACAGACAACGCGTTTCAGTGCTAGTTTGCTATAGGAGAGAGCTGGGTCATATTCATTAGTGCACACAGTTTCAAAACATAGCAAAACATGTTGCAACGGAGTTCAGTTTAAATCCATCCCTGTTTAAGTCAGTTTTTTTCTCTCCATTTGGCGCCTAAAGAATATGTGTGTGTGTGTGTGTGTGTGTGTGTGTGTGTGTGTGTGTGTGTGTGTGTGTGTGTGTGTGTGTGTGTGTGTGTGTGTGTGTGTGTGTGTGTGTGTGTGTGTGTGTGTGTGTGACCCAGCATGGGTGTCTGTTAGACAGTGGAGTAGCGTTGTCCTCAGGGAGAAGTGGAGCTTGTCATGTGACTAGCTGCTTTCTGTATGCTTTGGGCAATAGGATTGTGTGTGTGCGAGAGAGAGAGAGCGAGAGTGTTTGAAAGGGATGATACAGTGTGTGTGTTCAGTGATGCAGTTAGTCCCCTGAGGTGAGTCAGCTACTGGGGAATGTAAACAGGGGACCGCTATAAAACTGCTGTGAGAGCAGAGTGGAGGAGAGAAGAGTGGCTAGGAGGATGAGGAGGTAATGTATTCTGAGGAGTGGAGGATGAGAGGAGGATGAGGAGATGAGAGAAGAAGAGATTAGGAGAGGAGAACTCGGGGACTTTTGAGAGAAAAGTAGAGACTGACTGGGGAGCAGTCCAGAGAGAGAGAGAGAGCGAGAGAGAGCGAGAGAGAGCGAGAGAGAGAGAGAGAGAGTACTATTATTATTGCTGTTAATCCCACCATTTATTTATATATAAACATATATATATTTTGTGTATATATATACATATATATTTTATTTAAATTTTTCGATATGTATACTTTGACAATGTAAGTAATAATAACTTGCCATGTCAATAAAGTCAATTGAATTGAATTGAATTGAATTGAGTACATGGTGGCAGACTATCTGACCACTGTGACTGATAGAAAACTGAGGAAAACATTGACTAGGTACAGACTCAGTGAGCACAGTCTGGCTATAGAGACCGGTCGTCACAGACAAACCTGGCTGCCCAGAGAGGACAGGCTGTGCTCACTCTGCTCCAGGGGAGAGGTAGAGACAGAGCTGCATTTCCTATTACACTGTGACAAATACTCAGACCTAAGAGAATATTTCTTTCCCAAAATTATAATTCAATACACAGAAATTGAAACTATAAAAGATGAATAAAAAACCAAATATTTATTGGGTGAAAAGCCAAAATGCGCAGCTTTGGCAGCCAAATATGTGTCCTCCTGCCACAACCTGAGGGACAGCCAGTGAAAAGTGCAAAGTAATGTTGATAATATTTCCCGTTTTGTTTTGTCTTTCATACCAGGTCATGTGTCTTCTCAGTCATGTTGACACTTGTCTACTACCATTGCTTTAATGTATTGTTGTTCTGATTAATATTGTTGTTGTAGTTGTTGTTAATGGTAATCCCATGTCCACTACTACTATTATTATTGCTGTTGGTCCCACCATTTATTTATATATAAATATATATATATTTTGTATATATATACATATATATTTTATTTATATTTTTTCGATATGTATACTTTGACAATGTAAGTAATAATGAACTTGCCATGTCAATAAAGTCAATTGGAGAGAGAGAGAGAGAGAGAGAGAGAGAGAGAGAGAGAGAGAGAGAGAGAGAGAGAGAGAGAGAGAGAGAGAGAGAGAGAGAGAGAGAGAGAGAGAGAGAGAGAGAGAGAGAGAGAGAGAGAGAGAGAGAGAGAGAGAGAGAGAGAGAGAGAGAGAGAGAGAGAGAGAGAGAGAGAGAGAGAGAGAGAGAGAGAGAGAGAGAGAAGCCCATTGCCCTTTATGGTTGTGAGGTCTGGGGTCCGCTCACCAACCAAGATTTCACAAAATGGGACAAACACCAAATTGAGACTCTGCATGCAGAATTCTGCAAAAATATCCTCCGTGTACAACGTAGAACACCAAATAATGCATGCAGAGCAGAATTAGGCCGATACCCACTAATTATCAAAATCCAGAAAAGAGCCGTTAAATTCTACAACCACCTAAAAGGAAGCGATTCCCAAACCTTCCATAACAAAGCCATCACCTACAGAGAGATGAACCTGGAGAAGAGTCCCCTAAGCAAGCTGGTCCTAGGGCTCTGTTCACAAACACAAACACACCCCACAGAGCCCCAGGACAACAGCACAATTAGACCCAACCAAATCATGAGAAAACAAAAAGATAATTACTTGACACATTGGAAAGAATTAACAAAAAAACAGAGCAAACTAGAATGCTATTTGGCCCTAAACAGAGAGTACACAGTGGCAGAATACCTGACCACTGTGACTGACCCAAACTTAAGGAAAGCTTTGACTATGTACAGACTCAGTGAGCATAGCCTTGCTATTGAGAAAGGCCGCCGTAGGCAGACATGGCTCTCAAGAGAAGACAGGCTATGTGCACACTGCCCACAAAATGAGGTGGAAACTGAGCTGCACTTCCTAACCTCCTGCCCAATGTATGACCATATTAGAGAGACATATTTCCCTCAGATTACACAGATCCACAAAGAATTCGAAAACAAATCCAATTTTGATAAACTCCCATATCTACTGGGTGAAATTCCACAGTGTGCCATCACAGCAGCAAGATTTGTGACCTGTTGCCACAAGAAAAGGGCAACCAGTGAAGAACAAACACCACTGTAAATACAACCCATATTTATGTTTATTTATTTTAACTTGTGTGCTTTAACCATTTGTACATTGTTACAACACTGCATATATATAATATGACATTTGTAATGTCTTTATTGTTTTGAAACTTCTGTATGTGTAATGTTTACTGTTCATTTTTATTGTTTATTTGACTTTTGTATATTACCTACCTCACTTGCTTTGGCAATGTTAACACATGTTTCCCATGCCAATAAAGCCCCTTGAATTGAATTGAATTGAGAGAGAGAGAGAGAGAGAGAGAGAGAGAGAGAGAGAGAGAGAGAGAGAGAGAGAGAGAGAGAGAGAGAGAGAGAGAGAGAGAGAGAGAGAGAGAGAGAGAGAGAGAGAGAGAGAGAGAGAGAGAGAGAGAGAGAGAGAGAGAGAGAGAGAGAGAGAGAGAGAGAGAGAGAGAGAGAGAGAGAGAGAGAGAGAGAGAGAGAGAGAGATGTGTAAGGCCTAGTCACTCTCAGGGTGGTGCGTACGGCCTAGTCACTCTCAGGGTGGTGCGTACGGCCTAGTCACTCTCAGGGTGGTGCGTAAGGCCTAGTCACTCTCAGGGTAGAGAGAGAGAGAGAGAGAGAGAGAGCGAGAGAGAGAGAGAGAGATGTGTAAGGCCTAGTCACTCTCAGGGTGGTGCGTACGGCCTAGTCACTCTCAGGGTGGTGCGTACGGCCTAGTCACTCTCAGGGTGGTGCGTAAGGCCTAGTCACTCTCAGGGTGGTGCGTAAGGCCTAGTCACTCTCAGGGTGGTGCGTAAGGCCTAGTCACTCTCAGGGTGGTGCGTAAGGCCTAGTCACTCTCAGGGTGGTGCGTACGGCCTAGTCACTCTCAGGGTGGTGCGTACGGCCTAGTCACTCTCAGGGTGGTGGTGTGGTAGGTTTAAGAGCTTTGCTGCCCTGTATGTGCCTCACTCTGTTTCATCTGTTCCCCGACACATAACAGGCTTTTACAGGAACAATAGACTTTGAGGGCAGCTGCTACTCCAGAGACAGAGACAGGGAGAGTTGGTGTGGGTTGGATCAGCTGTACTACTGCTTCACTGTGAGGTAGTGAAGGCTTGAAACTATTTCTACCTCGGTAGGTCCCTCAGCTCAGAGGATAGAAAGGGAGGCCCCAACCGGATTGAACCAGTTTGAATCCCACCTGCTGCTGCTGCATTGTGGGAACAGGTGACTGACTGGAGCCTGCCTGTGCATCCAGAGTGTTATTCTTGTTATGGGTGTTATTACGTGGGGAGACCTGGTGGTGTGGTGGAGAGAGATAGCAGAGAGGGCGCACGGGTAAGAGAGAGAGAGAATGAAAGTGAGAGAATGAAAGAGGAATAGAAAAGGTGAGGGGGGTTCCTTCCCCTAGAAATGGGCCCCACACCTCTCTCTGTCTCTGTCTCTGTCTCTGTCTCTGTCTCTGTCTCTGTCTCTCTCTCTCTCTCTCTCTCCGTCTCTCTCTCTCTCTCCGTCTCTCTCTCTCTCTCCGTCTCTCTGTCTCTCTTTCTCACCTAACCAACACATCTCAATATATGAGATATTTTGGTCCTGGTTTGGTTGTTACTTGTTGCTAATGAGAGTAGGTGAGGGGTCTGTATTGCAGCAGACACACCCAGACAGTAATCTCACTCAGAGAGACAGTCTGCCTTCACTTTAAAACGTATGGGGCTGATACTAATCTGTAATCTATAATAAATAAGTACTTAAGTAAAAATACTTTAAAGTACTACTTAAGTAGTTTTTGGGGTATCTATTCTTTATTTTACTATTAATATTTTTGGCTACTTTTATTTTTACTTCGCTACATTCCTAAAGAAAATAATGTACTTTTTACTCCATACATTTTCCCTGACACCAAAAGTACTCATTACATTGCTTCACAGGACAGGAAAATGGTCAAAGTCCCGCACTTACAGTATCAAAGAGAACATCCCATGTCATCCCTACTGCCCTTGATCTGGCAGACTCACTAAACACAAATGTTTCATTTGTAAATGATGTCTGAGTGTTGGAGTGTGCCCCTGGCTATCCGTAAAAAAAAATCTAAAATAAAACAAATGTTGTCACCTGGTTTGCTTAACATAAACAATTTGAAATTATTTATACTTTTACTTTTCATACTGAAGTATATTTTTGCAATTAAATTTACTTTTGATACTTAAGTATATTTAAAACCAAATACTTTTACTCAAGTAATATTTTCCTGGTTGACTTTCACTTTTATTTGAGTCATTTTCTATTAAGGTATCTTTACTTTTACTCAAGTATGACATTTGGATACTTTTCCCACCACTGCCTGTTAGCAAGGTTAACAGAAACAACATTTTGATACGTACGTAGATGCATCAGTCATAGACTATGTAGAAAGCTTTGAGTCTAACAATACAGGGGAGAGATGTGAGTCTATTGTGTCCTCAGCCAGACAGTACTGCTGACACTGGCTCTCCACAGTGGTTCTCAAATGGCCCATAGTCCAGGGAGTTGTTCCTGTTCAGGTCATGTGATCAGGAAAGACTCTGCCTGTCTGATTAGAGCAGTGGGCCTAGTGACTGACTGTACTGTAGGTCTGATTAGAGCAGTGTCCCTAGTGACTGACTGTACAGTAGGTCTGATTAGAGCAGTGTCCCTAGTGACTGACTGTACTGTAGGTCTGATTAGAGTAGTGTCCCTAGTGACTGACTGTACTGTAGGTCTGATTAGAGCAGTGTCCCTAGTGACTGACTGTACTGTAGGTCTGATTGGAGCAGTGTCCCTAGTGACTGACTGTACAGTAGGTCTGATTAGAGCAGTGTCCCTAGTGACTGACTGTACAGTAGGTCTGATTAGAGCAGTGTCCCTAGTAACTGACTGTACAGTAGGTCTGATTAGAGCAGTGTCCCTAGTGACTGACTGTACAGTAGGTCTGATTAGAGCAGTGTCCCTAGTGACTGTACTGTAGATCTGATTAGAGCAGTGTCCCTAGTGACTGACTGTACTGTAGGTCCGATTAGAGCAGTGTCCCTAGTGACTGACTGTACAGTAGGTCTGATTAGAGCAGTGTCCCTAGTAACTGACTGTACAGTAGGTCTGATTAGAGCAGTGTCCCTAGTGACTGTACTGTAGATCTGATTAGAGCAGTGTCCCTAGTGACTGACTGTACTGTAGGTCCGATTAGAGCAGTGTCCCTAGTGACTGACTGTACTGTAGGTCTGATTAGAGCAGTGTCCCTAGTGACTGACTGTACTATAGGTCTGATTAGAGCAGTGTCCCTAGTGACTGACTGTACTGTAGGTCTGATTAGAGCAGTGTCCATAGTGACTGACTGTACTGTAGGTCTGATTAGAGCAGTGTCCCTAGTGACTGTACTGTAGGTCTGATTAGAGCAGTGTCCCTAGTGACTGTACTGTAGGTCTGATTGGAGCAGTGTCCCTAGTGACTGACTGTACAGTAGGTCTGATTAGAGCAGTGTCCCTAGTGACTGACTGTACTGTAGGTCTGATTAGAGCAGTGTCCCTAGTGACTGACTGTACTGTAGGTCTGATTAGAGCAGTGTCCCTAGTGACTGTACTGTAGGTCTGATTAGAGCAGTGTCCCTAGTGACTGTACTGTAGGTCTGATTAGAGCAGTGTCCCTAGTGACTGACTGTACTGTAGGTCTGATTAGAGCAGTGTCCCTAGTGACTGACTGTACTGTAGGTCTGATTAGAGCAGTGTCCCTAGTGACTGACTGTACTGTAGGTCTGATTAGAGCAGTGTCCCTAGTGACTGACTGTACTGTAGGTCTGATTAGAGCAGTGTCCCTAGTGACTGTACTGTAGGTCTGATTAGAGCAGTGTCCCTAGTGACTGTACTGTAGGTCTGATTAGAGCAGTGGCCCTAGTGACTGTACTGTAGATCTGATTAGAGCAGTGTCCCTTGTGACTGACTGTACTGTAGGTCCGATTAGAGCAGTGTCCCTAGTGACTGACTGTACAGTAGGTCTGATTAGAGCAGTGTCCCTAGTGACTGACTGTACAGTAGGTCTGATTAGAGCAGTGTCCCTAGTGACTGTACTGTAGATCTGATTAGAGCAGTGTCCCTAGTGACCGACTGTACTGTAGGTCTGATTAGACCAGTGTCCCTAGTGACTGACTGTACAGTAGGTCTGATTAGAGCAGTGTCCCTAGTGACTGACTGTACAGTAGGTCTGATTAGAGCAGTGTCCCTAGTGACTGTACTGTAGATCTGATTAGAGCAGTGTCCCTTGTGACTGACTGTACTGTAGGTCCGATTAGAGCAGTGTCCCTAGTGACTGACTGTACAGTAGGTCTGATTAGAGCAGTGTCCCTAGTGACTGACTGTACAGTAGGTCTGATTAGAGCAGTGTCCCTAGTGACTGTACTGTAGGTCTGATTAGAGCAGTGTCCCTAGTGACTGACTCTACAGTAGGTCTGATTAGAGCAGTGTCCATAGTGACTGTACTGTAGGTCTGATTAGAGCAGTGTCCCTAGTGACTGTACTGTAGGTCTGATTAGAGCAGTGTCCCTAGTGACTGACTGTACTGTAGGTCTGATTAGAGCAGTGGCCCTAGTGACCGACTGTACTGTAGGTCTGATTAGAGCAGTGTCCCTAGTGACTGACTGTACTGTAGGTCTGATTAGAGCAGTGGCCCTAGTGACCGACTGTACTGTAGGTCTGATTAGAGCAGTGTCCCTAGTGACTGACTGTACAGTAGGTCTGATTAGAGCAGTGTCCCTAGTGACTGTACTGTAGGTCTGATTAGAGCAGTGTCCCTAGTGACTGACTGTACTGTAGGTCTGATTAGAGCAGTGGCCCTAGTGACTGACTGTACAGTAGGTCTGATTAGAGCAGTGTCCATAGTGACTGTACTGTAGGTCTGATTAGAGCAGTGTCCCTAGTGACTGTACTGTAGGTCTGATTAGAGCAGTGGAAGTGGTAGAGTTGTAGTCACACTACTTTGACAGCTCCTCTGTGGTGAGGCCTGTCTCTTCCCCCTCTGCTTGCATCCCAAATGACACCCTATTCTCTACATCGTTTTGACAAGGCCCCATAGGGAATAGGGTGCCATTTCAGTTTGATTCTGCCAGTAGCTGTTCCCTTCAGCCCCCTCCTCTCCGCCCCCCAGCTGCCAGGGTTAATGCCGCTGGGCGCCAGGTGTGAACTCAGGCGCCAGGCAGTAGTATCAGCCAGCCAGGCGGAACGCTTCAAATCCTCCAGCTCTACCCCCCAAGCCCCTGGGAGAAACCCCTCCAACCTCCCACTCCTGTCCTGTTGCCCCTGTTCTGAACACACACACACACACACACACACACACACACACACACACACACACACACACACACACACACACACACACACACACACACACACACACACACCTTACTGCTGAACACACAAACACCTTACTGTTGAAATAGGAACTCAACAGCTTCCTGTATAGGACTACTTGAAAACATTGTCTGAATCACCCCTTTAGATTTGTGTGTATCAGGTAGTTGTTGTGGAATTGTTAGATGACTTGTTAGATATTACTGCACTGTCGGAACTAGAAGCACAAGTATTTCACTACACTCGCATTAACGTCTGCTAACCATGTGTATGTGACCAATAAAATGTGATGTGATTTGATTTGATCAGGCTTTCTACACTAGGGTGAAATAAAGAACCCCATTTTTTTACCTGCTCAGTCTGGTGAATGAGAGAAGCAGAGAGAGAAAGGTATATATATATATAGGTCTGACGATCTCTCTCTCTCTCTATATATATATATATGAGAGAGATCGTGAGATGACAGAAATGGAAAAGAAACTGCTAATGACTCAAAAACAGAAAATCTGTCTTATCAGTCCTCTGTGCTCATTTGTGCGTGGAGCCAGCCTGGGGGGGGGGTCACAATCACTCAGCAGTGTGTGTGTCTCAGCGGCCTGCCCACTAGAGGAGAGAGGAGAGAGAGAGACGTGTGGAGAGGGAGAAGAGAGAGAGGGTGGGTGGGGAGGGGCAAGAGAGAGAGGGTGGGTGGGGAGGGGCAAGAGAGAGAGGGTGGGTGGGGAGGGGCAAGAGAGAGAGGGTGGGTGGGAAGGGGCAAGAGAGAAAGAGGGTGGGTGGGGAGGGGCAAGAGAGACAGAGGGTGGGTGGGGAGGGGCAAGAGAGAGAGGGTGGGTGGGGAGGGGCAAGAGAGAGAGGGTGGGTGGGGAGGGGCAAGAGAGAGAGGGTGGGTGGGGAGGGCCAAGAGAGAGAGAGGGTGGGTGGGGAGGGGCAAGAGAGAGAGGGTGGGTGGGGAGGGGCAAGAGAGAGAGAGGGTGGGGAGGGGCAAGAGAGAAAGAGGGTGGGTGGGGAGGGGCAAGAGAGAAAGAGGGTGGGTGGGGAGGAGCAAGAGAGAGAGGGTGGGTGGGGAGGGGCAAGAGAGAGAGAGGGTGGGTGGGGAGGGGCAAGAGAGAGAGGATGGGTGGGGAGGGGCAAGAGAGAAAGAGGGTGGGTGGGGAGGGGCAAGAGAGAGAGGGTGGGTGGGGAGGGGCAAGAGAGAAAGAGGGTGGGTGGGGAGACCCAAGAGAGAGAGGGTGGGTGGGGAGGGGCAAGAGAGAGAGAGGGTGGGTGGGGAGGGGCAAGAGAGAAAGAGTGTGGGGAGGGGCAAGAGAGAAAGAGGGTGGGTGGGGAGGGGCAAGAGAGAAAGAGGGTGGGTGGGGGGGGGCAAGAGAGAAAGAGGGTGGGGAGGGGCAAGAGAGAAAGATGGTGGGGAGGGGCAAGAGAGAAAGAGTGTGGGGAGGGGCAAGAGAGAAAGAGGGTGGGTGGGGAGGGGCAAGAGAGAAAGAGGGTGGGGAGGGGCAAGAGAGAAAGAGTGTGGGGAGGGGCAAGAGAGAAAGAGGGTGGGTGGGGGGGGGGGCAAGAGAGAAAGAGGGTGGGGAGGGGCAAGAGAGAAAGATGGTGGGGAGGGGCAAGAGAGAAAGAGGGTGGGTGGGGGGGGGAAAGAGAGAAAGAGGGTGGGGAGGGGCAAGAGAGAAAGATGGTGGGGAGGGGCAAGAGAGAAAGAGGGTGGGGGGGAGGGGCAAGAGAGAAAGAGGGTGGGTGGGGAGGGCAAGAGAGAAAGAGGGTGGGGAGGGGCAAGAGAGAAAGAGGGTGGGTGGGGAGGGGCAAGAGAGAAAGAGGGTGGGGAGGGGCAAGAGAGAAAGAGGGTGGGTGGGGAGGGGCACGAGAGAGAGAGGGTGGGTGGGGAGGGGCACGAGAGGGTGGGTGGGGAGGGGCAAGAGAGAAAGAGGGTTGGTGGGGAGGGGCAAGAGAGAAAGAGGGTGGGTGGGGAGGGCAAGAGAGAAAGAGGGTGGGGAGGGGCAAGAGAGAAAGAGGGTGGGTGGGGAGGGGCAAGAGAGAAAGAGGGTGGGTGGGGAGGGCAAGAGAGAAAGAGGGTGGGGAGGGGCAAGAGAGAAAGAGGGTGGGTGGGGAGGGGCAAGAGAGAAAGAGGGTGGGTGGGGAGGGCAGAGGTGAGGTGGGGAGGGGCAAGAGAGAAAGAGGGTGGGGAGGGGCAAGAGAGAAAGATGGTGGGGAGGGGCACGAGAGAGAGAGAGGGTGGGTGGGGAGGGGCAAGAGAGAAAGAGGGTGGGGAGGGGCAAGAGAGAAAGAGGGTGGGTGGGGAGGGGCAAGAGAGAAAGAGGGTGGGTGGGGAGGGCAAGAGAGAAAGAGGGGGGAGGGCAAGAGAGAAAGAGGGTGGGGAGGGGCAAGAGAGAAAGAGGGTGGGTGGGGAGGGGCAAGAGAGAAAGAGGGTGGGTGGGGAGGGCAAGAGAGAAAGAGGGTGGGGAGGGGCAAGAGAGAAAGAGGGTGGGTGGGGAGGGGCAAGAGAGAAAGAGGGTGGGGAGGGGCAAGAGAGAAAGAGGGTGGGTGGGGAGGGCAGAGGTGAGGTGGGGAGGGGCAAGAGAGAAAGAGGGTGGGTGGGGAGGGGCAAGAGAGAGAGAGGGTGGGTGGGGAGGGCAAGAGAGAAAGAGGGTGGGGAGGGGCAAGAGAGAAAGAGGGTGGGTGGGGAGGGGCAAGAGAGAGAGGGTGGGTGGGGAGGGACAAGAGAGAGAGGGTGGGTGGGGAGGGATAAGAGAGAAAGAGGGTGGGGAGGGGGCAAGAGAGAAAGAGGGTGGGGACGGCAGAGGTGAGGTGGGATGCGCTGCAGTGCTGCTCTCCTTTTCTCTGTCAGTGTTAAAGGTCAGACGTTGACGATGTGGCGCGGTGAGCTGCTCTGACAGACAGTTTACAAGGCCCAGAGAGAGAACAGAGAGAGGAGAGACGGAGAGAGAGGAGAGACAGAGACAGGAGAGACAGAGAGAGGAGAGACAGAGAGAGGAGAGAGAGGAGAGACAGAGACAGAGAGAGGAGAGAGAGGAGAGACAGAGACAGGAGAGACAGAGAGAGGAGAGAGAGGAGAGACAGAGACAGGAGAGACAGAGACAGGAGAGACAGAGTGAACAAAGAGAGGAGAGAGAGAGGAGAGTGAGAGAGAGAGAACAAAGAGAGAAGTGAGAAAAAAGAGAGAGTAGATAGAGTTAAGAGAGAGAGAGAGTTAAGAGAGAGAGAGGGTTAAGAGAGAGAGAGAGAGAGAGCGAGTTAAGAGAGAGTTGAGAGAGAGAGTTAAGAGAGAGAGAGCGAGTTAAGAGAGAGAGAGAGAGAGAGCGAGTTAAGAGAGAGTTGAGAGAGAGAGTTAAGAGAGAGAGAGCGAGTTAAGAGAGAGAGAGAGTTAAGAGAGAGAGAGGCCTAATATAGCATTTCTATAAAAGAATAGCCACCAACAGATGAATTCAGCAATTTGTCACACCTCAGATTATGTTGGATCGCCAGTCAATTGATGGCATTCCCTCCATCGTGTTTGATGGCATTCCCTCCATCGTGTTTGATGGCATTCCCTCCATCGTGTTTGATGGCATTCCCTCCATCGTGTTTGATGGCTTTCCCACCATCGTGTTTGATGGCATTCCCTCCATCGTGTTTGATGGCATTCCCTCCATCGTGTTTGATGGCATTCCCTCCATCGTGTTTTTCCAGTTGGTGATGAATGACAAAGTAGATTGACACTGACAAACAATGCAAAGGATGTATCACTTTACCAGCTCATTTACAACCACACAAATACCCCGAAGTAGCCTGCTACATACTGCAACAAATATCCCACATACAAGTCTGTATGAGTAAAACCATGACAAATGGGAACAGAGAGAGAGGTGATGGGTGGTCATTGATAACGTCCTGCTGAGTTGGCACTAGATACTGTATGAAGACCTAGAGCACTAGGTACTGTATGAAGACCTAGAGCACTAGATACTGTATGAAGACCTAGAGCACTAGGTACTGTATGAAGACCTAGAGCACTAGATACTGTATGAAGACCTAGAGCACTAGATACTGTATGAAGACCTAGAGCACTAGATACTGTATGAAGACCTAGAGCACTAGATACTGTATGAAGACCTAGAGCACTAGATACTGTATGAAGACCTAGAGCACTAGATACTGTATGAAGGCCTAGAGCACTAGATACTGTATGAAGACCTAGAGCACTAGATACTGTATGAAGACCTAGAGCACTAGATACTGTATGAAGGCCTAGAGCACTAGATACTGTATGAAGACCTAGAGCACTAGATACTGTATGAAGACCTAGAGCACTAGGTACTGTATGAAGACCTAGAGCACTAGATACTGTATGAAGGCCTAGAGCACTAGGTACTGTATGAAGGCCTAGAGCACTAGATACTGTATGAAGGCCTAGAGCACTAGGTACTGTATGAAGACCTAGAGCACTAGATACTGTATGAAGGCCTAGAGCACTAGATACTGTATGAAGGCCTAGAGCACTAGGTACTGTATGAAGACCTAGAGCACTAGATACTGTATGAAGGCCTAGAGCACTAGGTACTGTATGAAGACCTAGAGCACTAGATACTGTATGAAGACCTAGAGCACTAGGTACTGTATGAAGACCTAGAGCACTAGATACTGTATGAAGACCTAGAGCACTAGATACTGTATGAAGACCTAGAGCACTAGATACTGTATGAAGACCTAGAGCACTAGGTACTGTATGAAGACCTAGAGCACTAGATACTGTATGAAGGCCTAGAGCACTAGATACTGTATGAAGACCTAGAGCACTAGATACTGTATGAAGACCTAGACGGATGCAGAACAAAAAGAGGAAGTAGATCTAACGACTAATAACAGTTTTAGATTTGATTCAATTCAGTTGGATCCAAGCAATTATTTTGTTGCTGGACTTAATATATGAGTGTTTTGTGAAACACCAAAAGTGTCTCATATTATACATTAGAATACCTCATGTTGGAAATACCCCAAAAAGGTGATCCAAATAGTTACCTCATTTAAAAAATATATATTTTGGACAGTGCAGAGAAACAGCCAGAGCTGGCCCGTATGGGCCCGGGTCCTATTTTATGATCCCAGAGCAGGAACCATTGGTTATCACAAACACAAAGTAGAGTCTGGGTAGGAGGTATTTATATGTTTCAGTGTTCTAGCAAAAAAAAAAAAAGTTTATATTGGAAAAACATCCCGCGCCTTGAAAGTACGCCTTGGGAGAACATAAATCCACTATCAGACTTCAAAAATATGCCCTCGCCAGTTACGAGACACTTT
Organism: Salvelinus alpinus; assembly: GCF_045679555.1. Taxonomy (NCBI): domain Eukaryota; kingdom Metazoa; phylum Chordata; class Actinopteri; order Salmoniformes; family Salmonidae; genus Salvelinus; species Salvelinus alpinus. Next base: position 12,181,519 of record NC_092108.1, read on the forward strand.
ATAGAACAAAAACATTCTATTAATGAATAGCGTTTACGTCAGGTTGGAAAAAGTTCATCCAACATGTGGAGGAGGTGATTACAACAACAAGTGACTCCAAAGAGAAGCCATTTTGAATATATAAAACTAAACTCTGTATCCCCACACTGTTTAAATTAAGAACTAGATTTCCTATAGGGCAAATTTAGACTGTTAAACAAGAACACTGTCCATATCAGATTTCATATATCGTTTGTGAGTTAGCCCCAGGTATTTATGAGTGGCTATGTCTGATGTCCTTTGTGGTAAGAATTGATACAATGTATCCAAGTGAGCAGACACCTAAGGAAATTTGATTCATGAACAGTTCACACCTGATGGCCACAATTTCCCTTCGTGCCCACTCCCACTCCCACTCCCATACCCTATAATTCTGTATTTCTTTGTGACTGACTTGAATACAGGAAGAACAGAGAAGCCACATCCCTGATTGGCTGATGAGTGTCTGTAGTTCTTTACAAACGCTGTTTTGAATGAAAACAAATTGTACCTACACAGTGAAGGAGGCGGTAAAGTCTACACGTCGGTGTACGCTGTTCCCTGATGCAGTGAAAATCAATTTTAAAAAGTAAAAAAGGAAGTAAGCCTCATGCGACATGTTTTTGAGTGAGGACCCATCACACCTTTTTGTCAGTCTGGCGTCTAACAGTAACACCGACTAACGGTTTTACTAAGAAGGCTCAGAGGTGAAATATTGTGCAAAGTTCAATTTGACACTCTTCACGAGATTTGCTTTTCCTCTGTTTACTGTCTTTCAGAGGGAACGTCTGAGTCTAATTCAATAGGGCTTATAGTATCTGGACTGTTTGCTAGACTACAGCACGGCACGGGGCAGGTGGCCTTTACCGTGTGGATCACATGGGACTCTACCTGGCAGAACCAGTGACTTCAGTCTGTTGTGTGTGTGTGTGTGTGTGTGTGTGTGTGTGTGTGTGTGTGTGTGTGTGTGTGTGTGTGTGTGTGTGTGTGTGTGTGTGTGTGTGTGTGTGTGTGTGTGTGTGTGTGTGTGTGTGTGTGTGTGTGTGTGTGTGTGTGAAAGTACAATCCAGCATTGTATTGTAATCATACCTTAAGGCTACTTATTGCTCAGTAATACACTTTGTAATGAACTCCTTCAATGCCGTTTCAGCCGACCTCCTGGAGTGTTAGGTTGATGTCGTTTCAGCCTACCTCCTGGAGTGTTAGGTTGATGTCGTTACAGCCTACCTCCTGGAGTGTTAGGTTGATGTCGTTTCAGCCTACCTCCTGGAGTGTTAGGTTGATGTTGTTTCAGCCGACCTCCTGGAGTGTTAGGTTGATGTTGTTTCAGCCGACCTCCTGGAGTGTTAGGTTGATGTCGTTTCAGCCTACCTCCTGGAGTGTTAGGTTGATGTTGTTTCAGCCTACCTCCTGGAGTGTTAGGTTGATGTCGTTTCAGCCGACCTCCTGGAGTGTTAGGTCGATGTCGTTACAGCCTACCTCCTGGAGTGTTAGGTCGATGTCGTTACAGCCTACCTCCTGGAGTGTTAGGTTGATGTTGTTTCAGCCTACCTCCTGGAGTGTTAGGTTGATGTCATTACAGCCTACCTCCTGGAGTGTTAGGTTGATGTCGTTTCAGCCTACCTCCTGGAGTGTTAGGTTGATGTCGTTTCAGCCTACCTCCTGGAGTGTTAGGTTGATGTTGTTTCAGCCTACCTCCTGGAGTGTTAGGTTGATGTCGTTTCAGCCGACCTCCTGGAGTGTTAGGTCGATGTTGTTTCAGCCGACCTCCTGGAGTGTTAGGTTGATGTCGTTTCAGCCTACCTCCTGGAGTGTTAGGTTGATGCCGTTTCAGCCTACCTCCTGGAGTGTTAGGTTGATGCCGTTTCAGCCTACCTCCTGGAGTGTTAGGTTGATGTCGTTACAGCCTACCTCCTGGAGTGTTAGGTTGATGTCGTTACAGCCTACCTCCTGGAGTGTTAGGTTGATGTTGTTTCAGCCGACCTCCTGGAGTGTTAGGTTGATGTTGTTTCAGCCGACCTCCTGGAGTGTTAGGTTGATGTCGTTTCAGCCTACCTCCTGGAGTGTTAGGTCGATGTCGTTTCAGCCTACCTCCTGGATTGTTTGGTTGATAAAAAAGTGATTCTCCATCCAGACAACACTGTGACATTTACCTGCCAGAAAGAGTTACTGTACCACTGTCCTGGAGGAAAGACAACACGTCTTCACAATCACACACAGCCCATCAGAGACAGAGAGAGGGAAACGGAGGGAGAGTGTTTGTGCGTACGTGTGTGTGTGTGCACTGTGTATAATCAGCAGTACCTAACACACACTAACAGCTCTTGGGCCAGTCTTGGGCCAGTCTTGGGCCAGTCTCTAATGCAGGGCTATTATTAACAGGCCTTAATACATCAACATTCAGCCTCCTCCTCAGTGAGCACACTACACGACCACCACCACGTGAGTGTGTGTTCAGTCTTTAACCTCAGAGTGTTTTCCGTGGTTCTAACCCAGTATGACAGAGTAGAACAGTCCAGTCCCACAATGCACTGTGATGTGACGGAGCAGAACAGTCCAGTCCCACAATGCACTGTGATGTGACGGAGCAGAACAGTCCAGTCCCACAATGCACTGTGATGTGACAGAGCAGAACAGTCCAGTCCCACAATGCACTGTGATGTGACGGAGTAGAACAGTCCAGTCCCACAATCGGTCGAGACATCTTCAGTTCCTGCTATCAGTCGAGACATGTTCAGTTCCTGCTATCGGTCGAGACATGATCAGTTCCTGCTATCAGTCGAGCCATGTTCAGTTCCTGCTATCGGTCGAGACATGTTCAGTTCCTGCTATCAGTCGAGCCATGTTCAGTTCCTGCTATCAGTCGAGCCATGTTCAGTTCCTGCTATCGGTCGAGACATGTTCAGTTCCTGCTATCAGTCGAGACATGTTCAGTTCCTGCTATCGGTCGAGACATGTTCAGTTCCTGCTATCAGTCGAGCCATGTTCAGTTCCTGCTATCAGTCGAGCCATGTTCAGTTCCTGCTATCAGTCGAGCCATGTTCAGTTCCTGCTATCAGTCGAGCCATGTTCAGTTCCTGCTATCAGTCGAGACATGTTCAGGTCCTGCTATCAGTCGAGACATGTTCAGTTCCTGCTATCAGTCGAGACATGTTCAGTTCCTGCTATCAGTCGAGCCATGTTCAGTTCCTGCTATCAGTCGAGCCATGTTCAGTTCCTGCTATCAGTCGAGACATGTTCAGTTCCTGCTATCAGTCGAGACATGTTCAGTTCCTGCTATCAGTCGAGCCATGTTCAGTTCCTGCTATCAGTCGAGACATGTTCAGTTCCTGCTATCAGTCGAGACATGTTCAGTTCCTGCTATCAGTCGAGACATGTTCAGTTCCTGCTATCAGTCGAGCCATGTTCAGTTCCTGCTATCAGTCGAGACATGTTCAGTTCCTATCAGCCGCTTAAAAAACCCACCGGCTCGCTGTCCAGATCTTCCTGTTAAGAGTTACACCCTCTCTCCTGTCTTCCTGTTTAGAGTTACACCCTCTCTCCTGTCTTCCTGTTTAGAGTTACACCCTCTCTCCTGTCTTCCTGTTTAGAGTTACACCCTCTCTCCTGTCTTCCTGTTTAGAGTTACACCCTCTCTCCTGTCTTCCTGTTTAGAGTTACACCCTCTCTCCTGTCTTCCTGTTTAGAGTTACACCTTCTCTCCTGTCTTCCTGTTTAGAGTTACACCCTCTCTCCTGTCTTCCTGTTTAGGGTTACACCCTCTCTCCTGTCTTCCTGTTTAGAGTTACACCCTCTCTCCTGTCTTCCTGTTTAGAGTTACACCTTCTCTCCTGTCTTCCTGTTTAGAGTTACACCCTCTCTCCTGTCTTCCTGTTTAGAGTTACACCTTCTCTCCTGTCTTCCTGTTTAGAGTTACACCCTCTCTCCTGTCTTTCTGTTTAGAGTTACACCCTCTCTCCTGTCTTCCTGTTTAGAGTTACACCCTCTCTCCTGTCTTCCTGTTTAGAGTTACACCTTCTCTCCTGTCTTCCTGTTTAGAGTTACACCCTCTCTCCTGTCTTCCTGTTTAGAGTTAGACCCTCTCTCCTGTCTTCCTGTTAAGAGTTACACCTTCTAGCCTGTCTTCCTGTTTAGAGGTACACCCTCCCTCCTGTCTTCCTGTTTAGAGTTACACCCTCTCTCCTGTCTTCCTGTATAGAGCTACACCCTCTCTCCTGTCTTCCTGTATAGAGCTACACCCTCTCTCCTGTCTTCCTGTTTAGAGTTACACCCTCTCTCCTGTCTTCCTGTTTAGAGCTACACCCTCTCTCCTGTCTTCCTGTATAGAGCTACACCCTCTCTCCTGTCTTCCTGTTTAGAGTTACACCCTCTCTCCTGTCTTCCTGTTTAGAGTTAGACCCTCTCTCCTGTCTTCCTGTTAAGAGTTACACCTTCTAGCCTGTCTTCCTGTTTAGAGGTACACCCTCCCTCCTGTCTTCCTGTTTAGAGTTACACCCTCTCTCCTGTCTTCCTGTTTAGAGTTACACCTTCTAGCCTGTCTTCCTGTTTAGAGGTACACCCTCCCTCCTGTCTTCCTGTTTAGAGTTACACCCTCTCTCCTGTCTTCCTGTATAGAGCTACACCCTCTCTCCTGTCTTCCTGTATAGAGCTACACCCTCCCTCCTGTCTTCCTGTTTAGAGTTACACCCTCTCTCCTGTCTTCCTGTTTAGAGTTACACCTTCTAGCCTGTCTTCCTGTTTAGAGGTACACCCTCCCTCCTGTCTTCCTGTTTAGAGTTACACCCTCTCTCCTGTCTTCCTGTATAGAGCTACACCCTCTCTCCTGTCTTCCTGTATAGAGCTACACCCTCCCTCCTGTCTTCCTGTTTAGAGTTACACCCTCTCTCCTGTCTTCCTGTTTAGAGTTACACCTTCTAGCCTGTCTTCCTGTTTAGAGGTACACCCTCCCTCCTGTCTTCCTGTTTAGAGTTACACCCTCTCTCCTGTCTTCCTGTATAGAGCTACACCCTCCCTCCTGTCTTCCTGTTTAGAGTTACACCCTCTCTCCTGTCTTCCTGTTTAGAGTTACACCCTCCCTCCTGTCTTCCTGTTTAGAGTTACACCCTCTCTCCTGTCTTCCTGTTAAGAGTACAACTCAAAACAAGCAGCCAACACAGCGGCACGCTTACAGCTATCGTGTTAAAGAGGAGGGGGTATCTGTTTACCCAGTTATATCAGTGTGTGTGTGTATGTGTTTATGTGACCACTCCGAAGTACAGTATTAATCTGCTGTGACAGCAACAGGCCACAACCACCCTCACTGTGTTGTCGATACCCCCTCTCACCTGGATTAAAGGGATTTATAATCTATGATTAATTCATTATTCTGCATCATGCTGTTTGCTCTGTTTATACAAGGTCTATATGTAGGCTTCCTGTGTCTATATGCCAGGCTCACAGTAATACTGTAGGCTTCCTGTGTCTATATGTCAGGCTCACAGTAATACTGTAGACTTCCTGTGTCTATATGCCAGGCTCACAGTAATACTGATGTAGACTTCCTTCCTGTGTCTATATGCCAGGCTCACAGTAATACTGATGTAGACTTCCTTCCTGTGTCTATATGCCAGGCTCACAGTAATACTGTAGACTTCCTGTGTCTATATGCCAGGCTCACAGTAATACTAATGTAGACTTCCTGTGTCTATATGCCAGGCTCACAGTAATACTGATGTAGACTTCCTTCCTGTTTCTATATGCCAGGCTCACAGTAATACTGTAGACTTCCTGTGTCTATATCAGTCAAGTTTATTTTATATAGCCCTTCGTACATCAGCTAATATCTCGAAGTGCTGTACAGAAACCCAGCCTAAAACCCCAAACAGCAAGCAATGCAGGTGTAGAAGCACGGTGGCTAGGAAAAACTCCCTAGAAAGGCCAAAACCTAGGAAGAAACCTAGAGAGGAACCAGGCTATGAGGGGTGGCCAGTCCTCTTCTGGCTGTGCCGGGTGGAGATTATAACAGAACATGGCCAAGATGTTCAAAATGTTCATAAATGACAAGCATGGTCAAATAATAATCAGGAATAAATGTCAGTTGGCTTTTCATAGCCGATAATTAAGAGTTGAAAACAGCAGGTCTGGGACAGGTAGGGGTTCCATAACCGCAGGCAGAACAGTTGAAACTGGGACAGCAGCAAGGCCAGGTGGACTGGGGACAGCAAGGAGTCATCATGCCGGTAGTCCTGACGTATGGTCCTAGGGCTCAGTTCCTCCGAGAGAGAGAAAGAAAGAGAGAAGGAGAGAATTAGAGAGAGCCAAGATGTTCAAAATGTTCATAAATGACAAGCATGGTCAAATAATAATCAGGAATAAATGTCAGTTGGCTTTTCATAGCCGATCATTAAGAGTTGAAAACAGCAGGTCTAGGACAGGTAGGGGTTCCATAACCGCAGGCAGAACAGTTGAAACTGGGACAGCAGCAAGGCCAGGTGGACTGGGGACAGCAAGGAGTCATCATGCCCAGTAGTCCTGACGTATGGTCCTAGGGCTCAGGTCCTCCGAGAGAGAGAAAGAAAGAGAGAAGGAGAGAATTAGAGAGAGCATACTTAAATTCACACAGGACACTAGATAAGACAGGAGAAGTACTCCAGATATAACCAACTGGCCCTAGCCCCCCGACACAAACTACTGCAGCATAAATACTGGAGGCTGAGACAGGAGGGGTCAGGAGACACTGTGGCCCCATCCGATGATACCCCCGGACAGGGCCAAACAGGAAGGATATAACCCCACCCACTTTGCCAAAGCACAGCCCCCGCACCACTAGAGAGATACCTTCAACCACCAACTTACAATCCTGAGACAAGGCCGAGTATAGCCCCCAAAGATCTCCACCACAGCACAAACCAAGGGGGGGCGCCAACCCAGACAGGAAGATCACGTCAGTAACTCAACCCACTCAAGTGACGCACCCCTCCTAGGGATATGCCAGGCTCACAGTAATACTGATGTAGACTTCCTTCCTGTGTCTATATGCCAGGCTCACAGTAATACTGTAGACTTCCTGTGTCTATATGCCAGGCTCACAGTAATACTAATGTAGACTTCCTGTGTCTATATGCCAGGCTCACAGTAATACTGTAGACTTCCTGTGTCTATATGCCAGGCTCACAGTAATACTGTAGACTTCCTGTGTCTATATGCCACGCTCACAGTTATACTGATGTAGACTTCCTGTGTCTATATGCCACGCTCACAGTTATACTGTAGACTTCCTGTGTCTATATGCCAGGCTCACAGTAATACTGTAGACTTCCTGTGTCTATATGCCACGCTCACAGTTATACTGATGTAGACTTCCTGTGTCTATATGTCAGGCTCACAGTAATACTTTTGCAAACATTTATAAAAACCTGTTTTTTCTTTGTCATCATGGGGTATTGTGTTTAGATTGATGAGGAATAAATAAACCTAGGAGGCTCATGGTTCTCACCCCGTTCCATAGACTTACACAGTAATTATGACAACTTCCGGAGGACGTCCTCCAACCTATCAGAGCTCTTGCAGTATTAACTGACATGTTGTCCACCCAATCAAAGGATCAGAGAATGAATCTAGTGCTTAAAGCATAAGCTACAGCTAAATACCACTGCAGTACACAAAATGTGGTGAGTAGTTGACTCAAAGAGAAAGACAATAGTTGAAACAGTTTTGAACAATTACATTTCTTCAAAAATTAAGGAGAAGCAAGAGAGGTGGAGAGAGAGCTAGCTGTATATATATATATTTTTTCACTATATAGAAATCACTCCTCCATTTCCTTCTTACAAAAATTATACTAGTTTGCCTAATTTCAGTTTGTTACAAAACAAGCAAGGATAGTGTAGAGAATCATTGTGCCATCTAAACCGCTGGGAAATATATTTTCCATAACCAAAACATTTGTATTTTCAGCTGTTTGAAGCTGGTGTACAAAACCCGAAAGTAGGACGCAGAAATAGCACACATAGAACAGATCTACCGCTTCTTAGACTTGCTTTCAATGATAATGACAGATCTATAACAATCATTTCTGTGTGAATTTGGTTGGTTCGCCTAAAAAGTTTGCAGCTAGTTTAGCCTACTCAAATACCTGGCTCAAACAGAGAGGGATGCTATGTTATCTAGCTGGCTAAGGCTATCCAACAGTGGAACTCTTCCAAGTGACGGTAAGCATTTGGTTTTGTTCATTTATTGCTACCCGGGCCCACTGGTGTAACTGCTAAACTGCTTGCTGTACACTGTATGGCATGATTGCAGTGGGTTTACTAACGCGTTAGTTCTAGTAGCTATGTTGACTACAGCGTTAGCTGTTGGCAACAATGTAGGCTGTGTGTAACGGTTAGTGGTTATGGTACAAAGGTTTGGATTGGAAAGTTTTTTTTGCCTAGTCACAGAACAGTGCATAGATGTGAGAATGAACTATAGCAAATAGATCATGCGAGCAAATAGATCATGCTGTTTGTATGTGGCTGGTATGAAAGTGAACTGTGTTTGGAGGGATCAGGGGTGTATTCATTCCACCGATTCTGTTGAAACGTTTCTTAAACGAATGCAAACGGAACAAAATGGGGAGAAACATACTGTACCTGATAATTGTCCAATAGAAACTCTAATTTGCAGCTGTTGGACTAACGATTAAATCCTAGATCAGCTAGATGCAGGCAAGAGTGTGCAAGATGGTATTGAATGTATCACTGTCTGTCACCTTGATTACTACAAAATGTTCTCTCGACCTGCGCACCTGCATTGGTAACTTTCATTCGTAGGCTAGGTTGTAGCAACCCTCACGATGGGTACAGTTAAAATCCAAGAATCATGTATACCCTAAACATATCGATGTTACGTTGAGGAGGGTGAATGGAATATGAATGACTTTTATCCAGTGTGCAGTAAAACGAAATAAGGCCATGCTCATAATTTTTTTTGTCGTCCTCCCTAATCTTAGACGGCACTGACCGCCACTGGTATATATATATACCTGCGCCTGTTTTTGTGTAATTTGATGACAGGGCTTGTTGTATATTAACAGCTCAATCACACAGACAGGCAGTGTCGGTGTGAAGGCAGGAATGTACTTGTCCAGACTTGTCTCTGGGTGCATAGGGCTCTCGGTCAAAAGTAGTGCACTATGTAGGGAGTAGGGTTCCATAGGGCTCTCGGTCAAAAGTAGTGCACTATGTAGGGAGTAGGGTTCCATAGGGCTCTCGGTCAAAAGTAGTGCACTATGTAGGGAGTAGGGTTCCATAGGGCTCTCGGTCAAAAGTAGTGCACTATGTAGGGAGCAGGGTTCCATTTGGGATGCAAACTCTTGTGTTCATCTAGTTTTTTCAAAGCCCTCCAGACACACACTCGAGACGCCATATTAACGGTCCAACTGGCGCTTTTTGATCATGTCGACAGCGGGGAGCTCTATAAATACCTAGCAGTGTGTGTGTGGTGTGTGTGATGTGTGTGTGAGGTGTGATGTGTGTGTGAGGTGTGTGTGGTGTGTGTGTGGTGTGTGTATGTGTGAGGTGTGTGTGATGTGTGTGTGTGTAAGGTGTGTAAGGTGTGTGTGTGTGTGTGTGTGTGTGTGTGTGTGTGTGTGTGTGTGTGTGTGTGTGTGTGTGTGTGTGTGTGTGTGTTTGTGGGTAGCTTTTGTGTTGTTCATTTTTGTACAGTGCTGCCCCGACCATCCTCTGTAGAGACTACTACCCTCTGTAGAGACTACTACCCTCTGTGGAGACTACTACCATCCTCTATAGAGACTACTACTACCCTCTGTAGAGACTACTACCATCCTCTATAGAGACTACTACCCTCTATAGAGACTACTACCATCCTCTATAGAGACTACTACTACCCTCTGTAGAGACTACTACCATCCTCTATAGGGACTACTACCATCCTCTATAGAGACTACTACTACCCTCTGTAGAGACTACTACCATCCTCTATAGAGACTACTAAAATCCTCTATAGAGACTACTACTACCCTCTGTAGAGACCACTACCCTCTATAGAGACTACTACCCTCTGTAGAGACTACTACCATCCTCTATAGAGACTACTACTACCATCCTCTATAGAGACTACTACTACCCTCTGTAGAGACTACTACCATCCTCTATAGAGACTACTACCATCCTCTGTAGAGACTACTACCATCCTCTATAGAGACTACTACCCTCTATAGAGACTACTACCCTCTATAGAGACTACTACCCTCTGTAGAGACTACTACTACCCTCTGTAGAGACTACTACCCTCTATAGAGACTGCTACTACCCTCTGTAGAGACTACTACTACCCTCTGTAGAGACTACTACCCTCTATAGAGACGACTACTACCCTCTGTAGAGACTACTACCATCCTCTATAGAGACTACTACCCTCTGTAGAGACTACTTATACCCTCTGTAGAGACTACTACCCTCTATAGAGACTACTACCATCCTCTATAGAGACTACTAATACCCTCTGTAGAGACTACTACCCTCTATAGAGACTACTACCATCCTCTATAGGGACTACTACCATCCTCTATAGAGACTACTACCATCCTCTATAGAGACTACTACAAGTAGAGACTACTACCCTCTATAGAGACTACTACCATCCTCTATAGAGACTACTACCCTCTGTAGAGACTACTACTACCCTCTGTAGAGACTACTACCCTCTGCAGAGACTACTACTACCATCCTCTATAGAGACTACTACCATCCTCTATAGAGACTACTACCCTCTGTAGAGACTACTACTACCCTCTATAGAGACTACTACTACCCTCTATAGAGACTACTACTACCCTCTGTAGAGACTACTACCACCCTCTTTAGAGACTACTACCACCCTCTTTAGAGACTACTACCACCCTCTGTAGAGACTACTACCCTTTGTAGACACTACTACTACCCTCTGTAGAGACTACTACCACCCTCTGTAGAGACTACTACTACCCTCTGTAGAGACTACTACTACCCTCTGTAGAGACTACCACCCTCTATAGAGACCACTACTACCCTCTGTAGAGACTACTACTACCCTCTGTAGAGACTACTACCATCCTCTATAGAGACTACTACCATCCTCTATAGAGACTACTAATACCCTCTGTAGAGACTACTAATACCCTCTGTAGAGACTACTACCATCCTCTATAGAGACTACTACCCTCTATAGAGACTACTACCACCCTCTGTGAGTAGACGGCTCTGCTCTTACAGTCAGTCAACCTCCCTCCCTGGCCACCAGCACCGTAGCAGCAGCCTTTGCTAGTAGCACCTACGAGGACTATTTTTTTCTCCATTAATGGACACACTTTTCAGAGCCAATTCTGAACAAGAATAAAATTGCCCTCATTTTTGTCAGGTGTGTTTTAAATTAGTTTAATTGTCTAACTTGACCTACTCTTGATGTATGCTAATTTGCCAAATTTAGAATTTGGGCTACTGCTAAGGTGCTGGTAGCCAGGGAGGGAGGTCGACCGACTGACTGTAAGACACTGTGTATGGGACTAGTACCTACTTAGGAAAAGGGTTCCAAAAGGTTTTTTCGGCTGTCCCCGTAGGAGAACGGTTTTTGTTTCCAAATAGAACCAAAACTGTTCTACTTGGAACCAAAACTGTTCTACTTGGAACCAAAACTGTTCTACTTGGAACCAAAACTGTTCTACTTGGAACCAAAACTGTTCTACTTGGAACCAAAACTGTTCTACTTGGAACCAAAACTGTTCTACTTGGAACTAAAAGGTTTCTACTTGGAACCAACAAGGGTTCTTCAAAGGGTTCTCTTATGGGGACAGCTGAATAACCCTTTTTGGTTCTAGATAGCACCTTTTCTTTCTAAGAGTGTAGGGCAGTGAGTCCTCACACAACAAGCCTATAAATAAGGACACAGACTCCTCCATATCAAGTTAATGTGCTGCTAGCCTATTTCAAAAGCCTGATGGCACCCTATTTCTATGGGCCTTGGTCAAAAGTAGTGCACTATGTAGAGAATAGGGTGCCATTTGGGATGCACTCAAAACAAGAGGCTCATAATGCACTGAACAGTCAGTAGGTGCTCTACATTCTCCCTGCTTTCACAGAAGGCCTTTAACCCCTAAAAGCCTTGCCCTGAGCTAACATATGGAATTGTTTTAAGATGGTCATACCCATAGATCATTTAGCTGTTGGATGTTGAATTTAAAAACAAGTATTTAACAAGTTTAAAGGTGATCCAGGAAAGTATAATTAGCTTTCTGGCTTTGATTTCGTGATTCATACTCTTGCAGGTCGTCAAACACAAAGGGGCGTCTCATCTTTTCTGTAAGGAGCTGTTATGCTGAGCTGTTATTGAAGTGAGTCCCACATGGCACCATATTCCCTATGTAGTGCAGTACTTTTTACTATATTCCCTATGTAGTGCAATACTTTTTACTATATTTCCTATGTAGTGCAATACTTTGTACCTAGGATAGGATAAAGTAATCCTTCTAACCCCCCCCCCCCCTTAAAAGAGTTAGATGCACTATTGTAAAGTGGTTGTTCCACTGGATATCATAAGGTGAATGCACCAATTTGTAAGTCGCTCTGGATAAGAGCGTCTCTTAAATGACTTAAATGTAAATGTACTATATTTCCTATGTAGTGCAATACTTTTTACTATATTCCCTATGTAGTGCAATACTTTTGACTATATTTCCTATGTAGTGCAATACTTTTGACTATATTTCCTATGTAGTGCAATACTTTTTACTATATTCCCTATGTAGTGCAATACTTTTGACTATATTTCCTATGTAGTGGAATACTTTTTACTATATTTCCTATGTAGTGCAATACTTTTTACTATATTTCCTATGTAGTGCAATACTTTTTACTATATTTCCTATGTAGTGCAATACTTTTGACTATATTCCCTATGTAGTGCAATACTTTTTACTATATTTCCTATGTAGTGCAATACTTTTTACTATATTCCCTATGTAGTGCAATACTTTTGACTATATTTCCTATGTAGTGCAATACTTTTGACTATATTTCCTATGTAGTGCAATACTTTTTACTATATTCCCTATGTGTGCAATACTTTTGACCATATTTCCTATGTAGTGCAATACTTTTGACTATATTTCCTATGTAGTGCAATACTTTTGACTATATTTCCTATGTAGTGCAATACTTTTTACTATATTCCCTATGTAGTGCAATACTTTTTACTATATTTCCTATGTAGTGCAATACTTTTTACTATATTCCCTATGTAGTGCAATACTTTTTACTATATTTCCTATGTAGTGCAATGCTTTTGACTATATTTCCTATGTAGTGCAATACTTTTTTACTATATTTCCTATGTAGTGCAATACTTTTGACTATATTTCCTATGTAGTGCAATACTTTTTTACTATATTTCCTATGTAGTGCAATACTTTTGACTATATTTCCTATGTAGTGCAATACTTTTGACTATATTTCCTATGTAGTGCAATACTTTTTACTATATTTCCTATATAGTGCAATACTTTTTACTATATTTCCTATATATATTTTGGGCTCCCGATTGGCGCAGCGGTGTAAAGCACTGCATCTCAGTGTTTGAGGCGTCGTCCGGGTTTGGCCGGTGTAGGCCGTCATTGTAAATAAGAATTTGTTCTTAACTGACTTGCCTAGTTAAATAAAGGTTCAATAAACATTCAAAATAATTTTGTGCAATACTTTTGACCAGGGCCCACAGGGCTCTGCATTTTACCAGTAGCACATTACTGAAATATTCATTCAGCTGAGACATTGTTCTCCATCTTGACCTTTGGCCCTCCTCTCCTCTGATATCATATCAGTATGGCTTCCACACAAAGACATATGATAACAGCATGGCTCTGCCAGACTGGCTTCCACACAAAGACCTACACAAAAGTATGTGGACACCAGCTCGTCAAACATCTCATTCTAAAAATCAATGGGCATTAATATGGAGTTGGTCCCCCTTTGCTGCTATAACAGCCTCCGCTCTTCTGGGAAGGCTTTCCACTAGATGTTGGAAAATTGCTGCAGAGACTTGCTTCCATTCACCCACAAGAGCATTAGTGAGGTCCGGCACTGATGTTGGGCGATTAGGCCTGGCTCGCAGTCTGTGTCCGGCATTAGTGAGGTCCGCCGCTGATGTTGGGCGATTAGGCCTGGCTCGCAGTCTGTGTTCGGCATTAGTGAGGTCCGCCACTGATGTTGGGCGATTAGGCCTGGCTCGCAGTCTGTGTTCGGCATTAGTGAGGTCCGCCACTGATGTTGGGCGATTAGGCCTGGCTCGCAGTCTGTGTCCGGCATTAGTGAGGTCCGCCACTGATGTTGGGCGATTAGGCCTGGCTCGCAGTCTGTGTTCGGCATTAGTGAGGTCCGGCGCTGATGTTGGGCGATTAGGCCTGGCTCGCAGTCTGTGTTCGGCATTAGTGAGGTCCGGCGCTGATGTTGGGCGATTAGGCCTGGCTCGCAGTCTGTGTTCGGCATTAGTGAGGTCCGGCGCTGATGTTGGGCGATTAGGCCTGGCTCGCAGTCTGTGTTCGGCATTAGTGAGGTCCGCCACTGATGTTGGGCGATTAGGCCTGGCTCGCAGTCTGTGTTCGGCATTAGTGAGGTCCGCCACTGATGTTGGGCGATTAGGCCTGGCTCGCAGTCTGTGTCCGGCATTAGTGAGGTCCGCCACTGATGTTGGGCGATTAGGCCTGGCTCGCAGTCTGTGTTCGGCATTAGTGAGGTCCGGCGCTGATGTTGGGCGATTAGGCCTGGCTCGCAGTCTGTGTTCGGCATTAGTGAGGTCCGGCGCTGATGTTGGGCGATTAGGCCTGGCTCGCAGTCTGTGTTCGGCATTAGTGAGGTCCGGCGCTGATGTTGGGCGATTAGGCCTGGCTCGCAGTCTGTGTTCGGCATTAGTGAGGTCCGGCGCTGATGTTGGGCGATTAGGCCTGGCTCGCAGTCTGTGTTCGGCATTAGTGAGGTCCGCCGCTGATGTTGGGCGATTAGGCCTGGCTCGCAGTCTGTGTTCGGCATTAGTGCGGTCCGCCACTGATGTTGGGCGATTAGGCCTGGCTCGCAGTCTGTGTTCGGCATTAGTGAGGTCCGCCACTGATGTTGGGCGATTAGGCCTGGCTCGCAGTCTGTGTTCGGCATTAGTGAGGTCCGCCACTGATGTTGGGCGATTAGGCCTGGCTCGCAGTCTGTGTTCGGCATTAGTGAGGTCCGCCACTGATGTTGGGCGATTAGGCCTGGCTCGCAGTCTGTGTCCGGCATTAGTGAGGTCCGCCGCTGATGTTGGGCGATTAGGCCTGGCTCGCAGTCTGTGTTCGGCATTAGTGAGGTCCGCCACTGATGTTGGGCGATTAGGCCTGGCTCGCAGTCTGTGTTCGGCATTAGTGAGGTCCGCCACTGATGTTGGGCGATTAGGCCTGGCTCGCAGTCTGTGTCCGGCATTAGTGAGGTCCGCCACTGATGTTGGGCGATTAGGCCTGGCTCGCAGTCTGTGTTCGGCATTAGTGAGGTCCGGCGCTGATGTTGGGCGATTAGGCCTGGCTCGCAGTCTGTGTTCGGCATTAGTGAGGTCCGGCGCTGATGTTGGGCGATTAGGCCTGGCTCGCAGTCTGTGTTCGGCATTAGTGAGGTCCGGCGCTGATGTTGGGCGATTAGGCCTGGCTCGCAGTCTGTGTTCGGCATTAGTGAGGTCCGGCGCTGATGTTGGGCGATTAGGCCTGGCTCGCAGTCTGTGTTCGGCATTAGTGAGGTCCGGCGCTGATGTTGGGCGATTAGGCCTGGCTCGCAGTCTGTGTTCGGCATTAGTGAGGTCCGGCGCTGATGTTGGGCGATTAGGCCTGGCTCGCAGTCTGTGTTCCCCATTAGTGAGGTCCGGCGCTGATGTTGGGCGATTAGGCCTGGCTCGCAGTCTGTGTTCGGCATTAGTGAGGTCCGGCGCTGATGTTGGGCGATTAGGCCTGGCTCGCAGTCTGTGTTCGGCATTAGTGAGGTCCGGCACTGATGTTGGGCGATTAGGCCTGGCTCGCAGTCTGTGTTCGATGGGGTTGAGGCCAGGGCTCCAGTTCTTCCACACCGATCTCGACAAACCATTTCTATATGGATCTCGCTTTGTGCACGGGGGTATTGTCATGCTGAAACAGAAAAGGGCCTTCCCCAAACTGTTGCTACAAAGTTGGAAGAACAGAATCGTCTATAATGTCATTGTATGCTGTAGCGTTAAGATTTCCCTTCACTGGAACTAAGGGGCCCGAACCATGAAAAACAGCCCCAGACCATTATTCTTCCTCCACCAAACTTTACAGTTGGCACTATGCATTGGGGCAGGTAGCGTTCTCCTGGCATCTGCCAAACCCAGATTTATCCGTCGGACTGCCAGATGGTGAAGCATGATTCATCACTCCAGAGAACGCGTTTCCACTGCTCCAGAGTCCAATGGCAGCAAGCTTTACACCACTCCAGCCAATGCTTGGCATTGCGCATAGTAATCTTAGGCTTGTGTGTGGCTGCTCGGCCATGGAAACCCATTTCATGAAGCTTTAGACAAACAGTTATTGTGCTGAAGTTGCTTCCAGAGGCAGTTTGGAACTTGGTAGTGAGTGTTGCAAATGAGGACAGACAATTTTTGTGCACTATGCGTTTCAGCACTCGTCGGTCCCGTTCTGTGAGCTTGTGTGGCCTATCACATCCTATGACAGTGCCACATTGAAAATCACTGAGCAGTTCCTCCCGGGTGGCGCAGTGGTCTAGAGCACTGCATCGCAGTGCTATGCTGCGCCACCAGAGTCTGGGTTCGCGCCCAGGCTCTGTCGCAGCCGGCCGCGACCGGGAGGTCCGTGGGGCGACGCACAATTGGCTTAGCGTCGTCCGGGTTAGGGAGGGTTTGGCCGGTAGGGATATCCTTGTCTCATCGCGCTCCAGCGACTCCTGTGGCGGGCCGGGCGCAGTGCGCGCTAACCGAGGGGGCGGGTGCACGGTGTTTCCTCCGACACATTGGTGCGACTGGCTTCCGGGTTGGAGGCGCGCTGTGTTAAGAAGCAGTGCGGCTAGGTTGGGTTGTGCTTCGGAGGACGCATGACTTTCGACCTTCGTCTCTCCCGAGCCCGTACGGGAGTTGTAGCGATGAGACAAGATAGTAATTACTAGCGATTGGATACCACGAAAATTGGGGAGAAAAGGGGATAAAATTTAAAAAAAAAAAAAAAAAAAAAAAAAAAAAAAGAAAATCACTGAGCTCTTCAATAAGGCCATTCTACTGCCAATGTTTGTCTATGGAGATTGCATGGCTGTGTGCATATCATTATGGCTCTGTCAGCCTAGCTTCCGCACAAAGACATATCATATCACCATGGCTCTGTCAGCCTAGCTTCCACACAAAGACATATCATATCATCATGGCTCTGCCAGCCTAGCTTCCACACAAATACATATCATATCACCATGGCTCTGCCAGCCTAGCTTCCACACAAAGACATATCATATCATTATGGCTCTGTCAGCCTAGCTTCCACACAAAGACATATCATATCATCATGGCTCTGTCAGCCTAGCTTCCACACAAAGACATATCATATCATTATGGCTCTGCCAGCCTAGCTTCCACACAAAGACATATCATATCACCATGGCTCTGTCAGCCTAGCTTCCACACAAAGACATATCATATCATCATGGCTCTGCCAGCCTAGCTTCCACACAAAGACATATCATATCACCATGGCTCTGCCAGCCTAGCTTCCACACAAAGACATATCATATCATCATGGCTCTGTCAGCCTAGCTTCCACACAAAGACATATCATATCATCATGGCTCTGTCAGCCTAGCTTCCACACAAAGACATATCATATCATCATGGCTCTGTCAGCCTAGCTTCCACACAAAGACATATCATATCACCATGGCTCTGCCAGCCTAGCTTCCACACAAAGACATATCATATCATCATGGCTCTGTCAGCCTAGCTTCCACACAAAGACATATCATATCATCATGGCTCTGTCAGCCTAGCTTCCACACAAAGACATATCATATCACCATGGCTCTGCCAGCCTAGCTTCCACACAAAGACATATCATATCACCATGGCTCTGCCAACCTAGCTTCCACACAAATACATATCATATCATCATGGCTCTGTCAGCCTAGCTTCCACACAAAGACATATCATATCACCATGGCTCTGCCAACCTAGCTTCCACACAAATACATATCATATCACCATGGCTCTGTCAGCCTAGCTTCCACACAAATACATATCATATCATCATGGCTCTGTCAGCCTAGCTTCCACACAAATACATATCATATCACCATGGCTCTGCCAACCTAGCTTCCACACAAATACATATCATATCACCATGGCTCTGTCAGCCTAGCTTCCACACAAATACATATCATATCACCATGGCTCTGCCAGCCTAGCTTCCACACAAATACATATCATATCATCATGGCTCTGTCAGCCTAGCTTCCACACAAAGACATATCATATCACCATGGCTCTGTCAGCCTAGCTTCCACACAAAGACATATCATATCATTATGGCTCTGCCAGCCTAGCTTCCACACAAAGACAAGGGAATGATGCCACACCCTGCCTCACATCAGCAGCAGCAGTCTGTGCTTCAGTAATAGGATCCTCTACTATGAGCTAATAGAATTAGTGTAGCGTGCTGCTGGGCTCAGTCTGTCTCTCTGTGTTGCTATATCCCCCCACAATCCCCCCCGGCCGCAGCTGCACCCATGATTGACTATGCCCAGCACACCCCACCCCAATCCACCCTAGCCCTCTGGCTGTAATCTAAACCCTGTGATCGTAGCACAGCACAGTGATAACATCCAGATAAGACATTTGATGCTCTGTGGCTGACATCCTTGTCTCATACTACTAACCCTCTTAAGGACAAAACAGACTACTGCACAGATGAACAGTTAAAAGCAGCAGGGGGCCGTCCTATCGCCCCTGGCCACATGTTCTGGTAATTCACAGATTATTCTAGGCTTGAATGTGGCTGCCGTGAAGAATGTCCTTTGTATCAGTATGATACTGTCTGATGGTGTGTCAATATGGTACTGTCTGATGGTGTATCAATATGATACTGTCTGATGGTGTATCTGTATGGTACTGTCTGATGGTGTATCTGTATGGTCCTGTCTGACTGTGTATCAATATGATACTGTCTGATGGTGTATCAATACGGTACTGTCTGATGGTGTATCAATATGGTACTGTCTGATGGTGTATCTGTATGGTCCTGTCTGACTGTGTATCAATATGATACTGTCTGATGGTGTATCAATATGATACTGTCTGAAGGTGTATCAATATGGTACTGTCTGATGGTGTATCTGTATGGTCCTGTCTGATGGTGTATCAATATGGTACTGTCTGAAGGTGTATCAATATGGTACTGTCTGATGGTGTATCTGTATGGTACTGTCTGATGGTGTATCAATATGGTACTGTCTGATGGTATATATGTATGGTACTGTCTGATGGTGTATCTGTATGGTCCTGTCTGATAGTGTATCTGTATGGTCCTGTCTGACTGTGTATCAATATGATACTGTCTGATGGTGTATCAATATGGTACTGTCTGAGGGTGTATCTGTATGGTCCTGTCTGAGGGTGTATCTGTATGGTCCTGTCTGACGGTGTATCTGTATGGTACTGTCTGAGGGTGTATCTGTATGGTACTGTCTGATAGTGTATCTGTATGGTACTGTCTGATGGTGTATCAATATGGTCCTGTCTGATGGGGTATCAATATGGTCCTGTCTGACAGTGTATCAATATGGCTCCTGCCAGCCCGACACATCATATTATCCCAGAGCTATTTCTCCTGGAGAGGACATCTAAAACTGACAAACTGCAGCCATGAGGAAAAATAATTACTTATTTATCACCCTGCGGAGAGAACATCTATATCACACGGCTGCAGTCATTGATTTACTGTATCGGCAGGGCATTTTGTTTTATTAGGGGACTGGTTGAAAAATAAAGTGGCCTCCCAGACTGCTTGAATGAACCGGTCCTCTACAGGGGCTCAAGGAGACATGGAGAGGTGGGAACGTGGCTGGGCTTCTATGAGGAACAAGCCCCATTTTTAAATGCAGGAGGGTGTGTGTGTGTGTGTGTGTGTGTGTGTGTGTGTGTGTGTGTGTGTGTGTGTGTGTGTGTGTGTGTGTGTGTGTGTGTGTGTGTGTGTGTGTGTGTGTGTGTGTGTGTGTGTGTGTGTGTGTGTGTGTGTGTGTGTGTGTGTGTGTGCACTTGGAGGGATGAGGAGGTTGTTTAATAAGCAGTAAGGCCATCATTGTAAATAAGAATTTGTTCTAAACTGACTTGCCTAGTTAAATAAAAAAAAGTTTAAGTTGTTTGTTCACAGGTGTCAGGTGTTTAGCCTACACACACACACACACACACACACACACACACACACACACACACACACACACACACACACACACACACACACACACACACACACACACACACACACACACACACACACACACACACATCCTGCTCTTCTCAATTAGTTAGCTCTCTCTCTCAGTCATACAAACCTGTCTCCAGAAGGCAGCTTACAGTTAAGCTAGTTCTATTTCCGGTAGTAGTGTTGTTGCTGTTGTTGCTGTTGTTGCTGTTGTTGTTGTTGTTGTTGCTGTTGTTATTGTTGTTGTTGTTGTTGCTGTTGTTGCTGTTGTTGCTGTTGTTGTTGTTATTGTTGTTGTTGTTGTTGTTGTTGCTGTTGTTGTTGTTGTTATTGTTGCTGTTGTTGCTGTTGTTGTTGTTGCTGTTGTTGCTGTTGTTGTTGTTATTGTTGTTGTTGCTGTTGTTATTGTTGTTGTTGTTATTGTTGCTGTTGTTGCTGTTGTTGTTGCTGTTGTTGTTGTTGTTGCTGTTGTTGTTGTTGTTATTGTTGTTGTTGCTGTTGTTGCTGTTGTTGTTGCTGTTTTTTATTTTATTTTGTATTTCACCTTTATTTAAATCCAGGTAAGCTAGTTGAGAACAAGTTCTCATTTACAACTGAGACCTGGCCAAGATAAAGCAAAGCAGTGCGACACAAACAACAACACAGAGTTACACATGGAATAAACAACCGTACAGTCAATAACTGTTGTTGTTGTTGTTGCTTTTCCTGGCTTTTCAGCAGTCTAGTCTAGTTTAGTGTGTCTACCAAACTCATCCCAAATGGCACCTTATTCCCTATATAGTGCACTCCTAAAGTTTGAAAAGTAATGCACTATGTAAGGAATACGGTGCCCTCCCCTTCAGTCCAGTTTCCTATTGAGCTGATTCAGTGTTTTCTGCCGGGGGGGTAGACGATCATGTCATCATGACCAGACCAGACCAGGGCTGCCTGGGTCCATGACAGTCTGGATCGATGTGGAGGGCGGCTGTGTTGGTGATGGAGTGAGGGAGGGAAGAATACTGTCTGGAGAAAGAGAGACAGAGAGAGAGAGTGAGAGAATGAGAGAGAGAGATTTATTTCACTTTTGTTTATTATCTATTTCACTTGCTTTGGCAATGTTAACATATGTTTCCCATGATAATAAAGCCCTTAAAATTGAATTAAATTGAGAAAGAGAGAGAGAGAGAGAGAGAGAGAGAGAGAGAGAGAGAGAGAGAGAGAGAGAGAGAGAGAGAGAGAGAGAGAGAGAGAGAGAGAGAGAGAGAGAGAGAGAGAGAGAGAGAGAGAGAGAGAGAGAGAGAGAGAGAGAGAGAGAGAGAGAGACGGGAGAGAGAGAGTATTTATTTTCCCTTTTGTACTTTAACCATTTGTACATCGTTACAACACTGTATATATAGTTGAAGTCGGAAGTTTACATACACTTAGGTTGGAGTCATTAAAACTCGTTTTTTCAACCACTCCACAAATTTCTTGTAAACAAACTATAGTTTTGGCAAGTCGGTTAGGACATCTACTTTGTGCATGACACAAGTAATTTTTCCAACAATTGTATACAGACAGATTATTTCACTGTATCACAATTCCAGTGGGTCAGAAGTTTACATACACTAAGTTGACTGTGCCTTTAAACAGCTTGGAAAATTCCAGAAAATGGTGTCATGGCTTTAGAAGCTTCAGGGAGGCTAATTGACATAATTTGAGTCAATTGGAGGTGTACCTGTGGATGTATTTCAAGACCGACCTTCAAACTCAGTGCCTCTTTGCTTGACATCATGGGAAAATCAAAGGAAATCAGCCAAGACCTCAGAAAAAAATTGTAGACGTCCACAAGTCTGGTTTATCCTTGGGAGCAATTTTCAAACGCCTGTAGGTACCATGTTCATCTGTACAAACAATAGTACGCAAGTATAAACAACATGGGACCACGCAGCCTTCATACCGCTCAGGAAGGAGACACGTTCTGTCTCCTAGAGATTAACGTACTTTGGTGCGAAACGTGCAAATCAATCCCAGAACAACAGCAAAGGACCTTGTGAAGATGCTGGAGGAAACAGGTACAAAAGTATCTATATCCACAGTAAAACAAGTCTTATATCGACATAACCTGAAAGGCCGCTAAGCAAGGAAGAAGCCTCTGCTCAAAAACCGCCAGACTACGGTTTGCAAGTGCACATGGGGACAAAGATCGTATTTTTTGGAGAAATGTCCTCTAGTCTGATGAAACAAAAATGGAACTGTTTGGCCATAATGACCATCGTTTCCTTTGGAGGAAAAAGGGGGAAGCTTGCAAGCCGAAGAACACCATCCCAACCGTGAAGCACAGGGGTGGCAGCATCATGTTGTGGGGGTGCTTTGCTGCAGGAGGGACTGGTGCACTTCACAAAACAGATGGCAACATGAGGAAGGGAAAAGTATGTGGATATATTGAAGAAACATCTCAAGACATCAGTCAGGACGTTAAAGCTTGGTCACAAATGGGTCTTCCAAATGGACAATGACCCCAAGCAATGACCCCCGCACCAAAGTTGTGGCAAAATGGCTTAAAGACAACAAAGTCAAGGTTTTGGAGTGGCCATCACAAAGCCATCACAAAGCCCTGACCTCAATCCTATCGAACGTTTGTGGGCAGAACTGAAAAAGCGTGTGCGAGCAAGGTGGCCTACAAACCTGACTCGGTTACACCAGCTCTGTCAGGAAGAATGGGCCAAAATTCACCCAACTTATTGTGGGAAGCCTGTGGAAGGCTGCCCGAAACGTTTGACCCAAGTTAAACAATTTAAAGGCAATGCTACCAAATACGAATTAAGTGTATATAAACTTCTGACCCACTGGGAATGTGATGAAAGAAATAAAAGCTGAAATAAATAATTCCCTCTACTAATATTCTGACATTTCACATTCCTAAAATAAAGTGTTGATCCTAACTGACCTAAAACAGGGCATTTTTACTAGGATTAAATGTCAGGAATTGTGAAAAACTGAGTTTATATGTATTTGGCTAAGTTGTATGTAAACTTCCGACTTCAACTGTGCACATAATATGACATTTGAAATGTCTTTATTATTTTGGAACTTCTGTGAGTGTAATGTTTACTGTTAATTTTGTATAGTTTATTTCACT
The DNA here is from genome assembly GCF_045679555.1 of Salvelinus alpinus. Lineage (NCBI taxonomy): Eukaryota > Metazoa > Chordata > Actinopteri > Salmoniformes > Salmonidae > Salvelinus > Salvelinus alpinus. Next base: position 12,205,083 of record NC_092108.1, read on the forward strand.
TTTGTTTATTATCTACTTCACTTGCGTTGGCAATGTTAACATATGTTTCCCATGCCAATAAAGCCCTAGAATTGAATTGAATTGAGAGACAGACAGAGACAGAGACAGAGAGAAAGAGAGAGAAAGTGGATGAAGGTGAGACTAGTAAGTGATGACTTAATCCTGACCTACTCTCATTGGCTGTCAGAGATGAGACAAGTTGGTACCAACCGGTCTGGTAATATCCATCCACAACACTGTCACTGACTAGAACAATAAGAAGATCACTCTAATCATCCAGGCCCTATATGGAAAACCGACAACGCTAATATGGGTCTAATCATAATAGATGATATGCCATGCACACACACACACACACACACACACACACACACACACACACACACACACACACACACACACACACACACACACACACACACACACACACACACACACACACACACACACACACAGATGTATTGTCAAGAGGCAGTTAATAGCAAAGCGTTTCTAATTAGTTCATTCTGACACTGGCTTCATCCCCACTTCCACGTTGTCACAGTAACAATCTGCCTGTATACACAAACACTGGATTTATCAATGTTTCTAAGTGAGTCAAAACAGTGAGGGGAGAGAGGGATGAAGTCATAGCCAAGACAAGAGAGCGACAGATGGAGGGGATATCCCCTAAAAAGGAGCACTACACCTCTCTCTCTCTCTCTCTCTCTCTCTCTCTCTCTCTCTCTCTCTCTCTCTCTCTCTCTCTCTCTCTCTCTCTCTCTCTCCTAATGTTACTCGTCACATAACCAACATAGGCTCAATATCTGAGAGAAAGAGAGAGATAACGTAATAGCCAAGACCAGAGAGCAAACAGATGGATGGAGAGAGAGAGGGAAAGGAGGGAGAAGGAGAGGGAGGAGGAGAAGGAGAGGGAGAAAGATGGGGAAGGGAGGGGGAGGGGTATGGGGAGAAGGAGGGGCTTATTTTTTATTTAACCTTTATTTAACTAGGTTAGTCAGTTAAAAACAAATTATTATTTACAATGACAGCCTACCAAAAGGCCTCCTGCGGGGACGGGAGCTGGGATTAAACATTTAAAATAAAAATATAGGACAAAACACACATCAAGAGAGACACCACAACACAACATAAAGAGAGACCTAAGACAACAACACAGCATGGCAGCAACACAACATGACAACAACATGGTAGCAACACAACATGGCAGTAGCACAACATGGTAGTAGCACAAATCAAGGTACAAACATTATTGAGCACAGTCAACAGCACAAAGGTCAAGAAGGTAGAGACAACAATACATCAGGCGAAGCAGCCACAACTGTCAGTAAGAGTGTCCATGACTGAGTCTTTGAATGAAGAGATGGAGATAAAACTGTCCTGTTTGAGTGTTTTTTGCAGTTCGTTCCAGTCGCTTGCTGCAGTGAACTGAAAAGACGTGCAACCCAGGGATGTGTGTGCTTTGGAACCTATAACAGAATGTGACTGGCAGAACGGGTGTATGTGGAGGATGAGGGCTGCAGTAGATATCTCAGATAGGGGGAAGTGAGGCCGAAGAGGGTTTTATAAATAAGCATCAACCACTGGGTGTAGCGACGGGTTTACAGCGATGACCAGTTTACAGAGTATAGAGTGCAGAGATGTGTCCTATAAGGAGCTTGGTGGCAAATATGATGGCCGAATGGTAAAGAAACTCTAGCCGCTCGAGAGCACCATTATCTGCCGATCTATAAATTACGTCTCAGTAATCTAGCATGTGTAGGATGGTCAACTGAATCAGGGTTAGTTTGGCAGCTGGGGTGAAAGAGGAGCGATTACGATAGAGGAAATCACGTCTAGATTTAACTTTAGCCTGCAGCTTTGATATGTGCTGAGAGAAGAAGAGTGTACCATCTAGCAATACTCCCAAGTACTTGTATGAGGTGACTACCTCAAGATCTAAACCCTCAGAGGTAGTAATAACACCTGTGGGGAGAGGGGCATTCTTCTTACCAAACCACTTGCCCTTTGTTTTGGAGGTGTTCAGAACAAGGTTAAGGGTAGAGAAAGCTTGTTGGACACTAAGAACGCTTTGTTATAGAGCGTTTAATACAAAATCCAGGTAGGGGCCAGCTGAGTATAAGACTGTATCATATGCATATACAGTGGGGAGAACAAGTATTTGATACACTGCCGATTTTGCAGGTTTTCCTACTTACAAAGCATGTAGAGGTCTGTAATTTTTATCATAGGTACACTTCAACTATGAGAGACGGAATCTAAAACAAAAATCCAGAAAATCACATTGTATGATTTTTAAGTAATTAATTTGCATTTTATTGCATGACATAAGTATTTGATACATCAGAAAAGCAGAACTTAACATTTGGTACAGAAACCTTTGTTTGCAATTACAGAGATCATACGTTTCCTGTAGTTCTTGACTAGGTTTGCACACACTGCAGCAGGGATTTTGGCCCACTCCTCCCTACAGATCTTCTCCAGATCCTTCAGGTTTCGGGGCTGTCGCTGGGCAATACGGACTTTCAGCTCCCTCCAAAGATTTTCTATTGGGTTCAGGTCTGGAGACTGGCTAGGCCACTCCAGGACCTTGAGATGCTTCTTACGGAGCCACTCCTTAGTTGCCATGGCTGTGTGCTTCGTGTCGTTGTCATGCTGGAAGACCCAGCCACGACCCATCTTCAATGCTCTTACTGAGGGAAGGAGGTTGTTGGCCAAGATCTCGCGATACATGGCCCCATCCATCCTCCCCTCAATACGGTGCAGTCGTCCTGTCCCCTTTGCAGAAAAGCATCCCCAAAGAATGATGTTTCCACCTCCATGCTTCACGGTTGGGATGGTGTTCTTGGGGTTGTACTCATACTTCTTCTTCCTCCAAACACAGCGAGTGGAGTTAGACCAAAAAGCTCTATTTTTGTCTCATCAGACCACATGACCTTCTCCCATTCCTCCTCTGGATCATCTAGATGGTCATTGGCAAACTTCAGACAGGCCTGGACATGCACTGGCTTAAGCAGGGGGACCTTGCGTGCGCTGCAGGATTTTAATCCATGACGGCGTAGTGTGTTACTAATGGTTTTCTTTGAGACTGTGGTCCCAGCTCTCTTCAGGTCATTGACCAGGTCCTGCCGTGTAGTTCTGGGCTGATCCCTCACCTTCCTCATGATCATTGATGCCCCACGAGGTGAAATCTTGCATGGAGCCCCAGACCGAGGGTGATTGACCGTCATCTTGAACTTCTTCCATTTTCTAATAATTGCGCCAACAGTTGTTGCCTTCTCACCAAGCTGCTTGCCTATTGTCCTGTAGCCCATCCCAGCCTTGTGCAGGTCTACAATTTTATCCCTGATGTTCTTACACAGCTCTCTGGTCTTGGCCATTGTGGAGAGGTTGGAATCTGTTTGATTGTGTGTGGACAGGTGTCTTTTATACAGGTAACGAGTTCAAACAGGTGCAGTTAATACAGGTAATGAGTGGAGAACAGGAGGGCTTCTTAAAGAAAAACTAACAGGTCTGTGAGAGCCGGAATTCTTACTGGTTGGTAGGTGATCAAATACTTATGTCATGCAATAAAATGCAAATTAATTATTTAAAAATCATACAATGTGATTTTCTGGATTTTTGTTTTAGATTCCGTCTCTCACAGTTGAAGTGTACCTATGATAAAAATTACAGACCTCTACATGCTTTGTAAGTAGGAAAACCTGCAAAATCGGCAGTGTATCAAATACTTGTTCTCCCCACTGTAAATGGATGAGAGAGCTTCCTACTGCTTAAGCTATGTTGTTGATATAAATTGAGAAGAGCGTGGGGCCTTGGATCGAGCCTTGGGGTACTCCCTTGGTGACAGGCAGTGGCTGAGACACGCGATGTTCTGACTTTATACACTGCACTCTTTGAGAGAGGTAGTTAGCAAACCAGGCCAAAGACCCCTCAGAGACACCAATACTCCTTAACCGGCCCCCAAGAATGGAATGGTCTACCGTATCAAAAGCTTTGGCCAAGTCAATAAAAGTAGCAGCACAACATTGCTTAGAATCAAGGGCAATGGTGACATCATTTAGGACCTTTAAGGTTGCAGTGACACATCCATAACCTGAGCAGAAACCAGATTGTATACCAGAGAGAATACTATAGACATCAAGAAAGCCACTCAGTTGATTATTGACACGTTTTTCCAACACTTTTGATAAAAGTGGCTGCCTTCCAAGCAATGGGAACCTCCCCAGAAAGGAGAGACATGTTAAAAAGGTTGGAGATAGACTTGGTGATGACAGGGGCAGCAACCTTAAAGAAGAAAGGGTTTATACCATCTGACCTGGATTTTTTTGGGGGGGGTCAAGTTTAAGGAGCTCCTTTAGCACCACGGACTCAGTGACTGCCTGCAGGGAGAAACTTTGTAGCGGGGCAGGGGAAAAAGAGGGAGGAGCATCGGGGTCCCATTAGATGGGGTGGGAGATGGACGGGCAAGGAGGCATAGGAATCCTGACTTAATGAAGTGGTGATTAAAGAGCTCAGCCATGTGCTCCTTGTCAGTAACAACCACTAAGGGACATGGGCAGCTGTGAGGAGGACGGTTTGTTCTCCAGGTCTTTAACTGTTTTCCAGAACTTCTTGGGGTTAGACCCACAGAGAGAGAACTTCTCCTTAAAGTAACTACCTTTGGCCTTCCGGATAGCCTGAGTGCCCTTATTTCTCATGTTTCTGAACGAGAGCCAGTCGGCCTGAGTATGCGTGTGTCGAGCCTTTCGCCAAATGGAATTCTTGAGGTGGGGTAACTCTGCAAGATCAGGGTCGACCAGGGGCTGAACCTGTTTTTAATTCTCATTTTCTTTATGGGGGTGTGCTTGTTAACAATACCACTGAAAATATCCCAAAAGAAGGTCCAAGCGTCTTCGACAGAGGGGATCAAGCTGATTCTATACCAATTCACAGAGTTCATGAAGGACGGTTCATTCAAGTTTTTTTAGCAAGCGTCTATAACAAATCAGGACAGGTCGTTTCACTGAGCAGCCATTACGAACACAGGCTGTAAAACAGTGATCACTAAGGTCATTAAGGAAAACACCAGACTGACACCGATCAGGATTATTTCTGAGGATAACATCGAGGAGAGTAGCCTTTTCTAGGTGTTTGGAGTCATACCTTGTGGGATTGGTAATAATCTGAGAAAGATTTAGGGAGTCCCATTGCTTTAGGACTTGGTCAGGTGGTTTAAGCATGTCCCAGTTTAGGTCACCTAGCAGGACACATTCAGACTTAGTGTAAGGGGCCAGGAGAGAGTTTAGGGCAGGTAGGGTACAGGCCGGTGATGATGGAGGACGATAACACCCAGCAACAGTCAACAAAGAGCTATTTGAATGTTTAATGTGTTAAACCAGCAAATTAAATTGTTTGGGGACAGACTTGGTGGAGACAACCGAGCACTGAAGGTGATCCTTGGTAAAGATCGCCACTCCACCACCTTTGGAAGATCTGTCTTGCCAAAAAAGATTATAATCAGAAATGTTAACTTCAGTGTTCAAAACACTCTTCCTTAACCACGTCTCAGTAATGACCAACACATCTGGATTGGAGCTGTGAACCCACACTTTCAGGGGTAGTGGGAGAGGGAGGGGGAGGAAGAGAGGGAGGGGGAGGAAGAGAGGGAGGGGTAGGGGGAGAGGGAGAGGGATGGGTAGAGTGAAGGGGAGAGGGAGGGAGGGGGAGTAAGAGGGAGGGGGAGAGTGAGAGGGAGAGTGAGAGGGAGGGGAAGAGGGATGGGTAGAGTGAAGGGGAAAGGGAGGGGGAGAGAGAGAGGGAGGGGGAGAGTGAGAGGGAGGGGGGGAGTAAGGGGGAGAAGGAGGGGGAGTAAGGGGGAGGGGGAGAGAGATGGATGGGGAAGGGGAAGGGAGGGAGGGGGAGAGGGAGGGTGTGAGCATCCTACAAAGCTCAGCAGGTTCAGCTAGGCTGCTCTGCTGTGTCTCACATCACTGGTTCAGCTAGGCTGCTCTGCTCTGTCTCACATCACTGGTTCAGCTAGGCTGCTCTGCTGTGTCCCACATCACTGGTTCAGCTAGGCTGCTCTGCTGTGTCCCACATCACTGGTTCAGCTAGGCTGCTCTGCTGTGTCCCACATCACTGGTTCAGCTAGGCTGCTCTGCTGTGTCCCACATCACTGGTTCAGCTAGGCTGCTCTGCTGTGTCCCACATCACTGGTTCAGCTAGGCTGCTCTGCTGTGTACCACATCACTGGTTCAGCTAGGCTGCTCTGCTGTGTCCCACATCACTGGTTCAGCTAGGCTGCTCTGCTGTGTCCCACATCACTGGTTCAGCTAGGCTGCTCTGCTGTGTCCCACATCACTGGTTCAGCTAGGCTGCTCTGCTGTGTCTCACATCACTGGTTCAGCTAGGCTGCTCTGCTGTGTCTCACATCACTGGTTCAGCTAGGCTGCTCTGCTGTGTACCACATCACTGGTTCAGCTAGGCTGCTCTGCTGTGTCCCACATCACTGGTTCAGCTAGGCTGCTCTGCTGTGTCCCACATCACTGGTTCAGCTAGGCTGCTCTGCTGTGTACCACATCACTGGTTCAGCTAGGCTGCTCTGCTGTGTCCCACATCACTGGTTCAGCTAGGCTGCTCTGCTGTGTCTCACATCACTGGTTCAGCTAGGCTGCTCTGCTGTGTACCACATCACTGGTTCAGCTAGGCTGCTCTGCTGTGTCCCACATCACTGGTTCAGCTAGGCTGCTCTGCTGTGTACCACATCACTGGTTCAGCTAGGCTGCTCTGCTGTGTACCACATCACTGGTTCAGCTAGGCTGCTCTGCTGTGTCCCACATCACTGGTTCAGCTAGGCTGCTCTGCTGTGTACCACATCACTGGTTCAGCTAGGCTGCTCTGCTGTGTCCCACATCACTGGTTCAGCTAGGCTGCTCTGCTGTGTACCACATCACTGGTTCAGCTAGGCTGCTCTGCTGTGTACCACATCACTGGTTCAGCTAGGCTGCTCTGCTGTGTCTCACATCACTGGTTCAGCTAGGCTGCTCTGCTGTGTACCACATCACTGGTTCAGCTAGGCTGCTCTGCTGTGTACCACATCACTGGTTCAGCTAGGCTGCTCTGCTGTGTACCACATCACTGGTTCAGCTAGGCTGCTCTGCTGTGTCTCACATCACTGGTTCTGCTAGGCTGCTCTGCTGTGTCTCACATCACTGGTTCTGCTAGGCTGCTCTGCTGTGTACCACATCACTGGTTCAGCTAGGCTGCTCTGCTCTGTACCACATCACTGGTTCAGCTAGGCTGCTCTGCTGTGTCCCACATCACTGGTTCAGCTAGGCTGCTCTGCTGTGTACCACATCACTGGTTCAGCTAGGCTGCTCTGCTGTGTCTCACATCACTGGTTCAGCTAGGCTGCTCTGCTCTGTCCCACATCACTGGTTCAGCTAGGCTGCTCTGCTGTGTACCACATCACTGGTTCAGCTAGGCTGCTCTGCTGTGTACCACATCACTGGTTCAGCTAGGCTGCTCTGCTGTGTACCACATCACTGGTTCAGCTAGGCTGCTCTGCTGTGTCTCACATCACTGGTTCAGCTAGGCTGCTCTGCTGTGTCCCACATCACTGGTTCAGCTAGGCTGCTCTGCTGTGTACCACATCACTGGTTCAGCTAGGCTGCTCTGCTGTGTACCACATCACTGGTTCAGCTAGGCTGCTCTGCTGTGTACCACATCACTGGTTCAGCTAGGCTGCTCTGCTGTGTCTCACATCACTGGTTCAGCTAGGCTGCTCTGCTGTGTCTCACATCACTGGTTCAGCTAGGCTGCTCTGCTGTGTACCACATCACTGGTTCAGCTAGGCTGCTCTGCTCTGTACCACATCACTGGTTCAGCTAGGCTGCTCTGCTCTGTACCACATCACTGGTTCAGCTAGGCTGCTCTGCTGTGTACCACATCACTGGTTCAGCTAGGCTGCTCTGCTGTGTCCCACATCACTGGTTCAGCTAGGCTGCTCTGCTGTGTCTCACATCACTGGTTCAGCTAGGCTGCTCTGCTCTGTACCACATCACTGGTTCAGCTAGGCTGCTCTGCTCTGTACCACATCACTGGTTCAGCTAGGCTGCTCTGCTGTGTACCACATCACTGGTTCAGCTAGGCTGCTCTGCTGTGTCTCACATCACTGGTTCAGCTAGGCTGCTCTGCTGTGTCTCACATCACTGGTTCAGCTAGGCTGCTCTGCTGTGTACCACATCACTGGTTCAGCTAGGCTGCTCTGCTCTGTACCACATCACTGGTTCAGCTAGGCTGCTCTGCTGTGTACCACATCACTGGTTCAGCTAGGCTGCTCTGCTCTGTCTCACATCACTGGTTCAGCTAGGCTGCTCTGCTGTGTCTCACATCACTGGTTCAGCTAGGCTGCTCTGCTGTGTACCACATCACTGGTTCAGCTAGGCTGCTCTGCTCTGTACCACATCACTGGTTCAGCTAGGCTGCTCTGCTCTGTACCACATCACTGGTTCAGCTAGGCTGCTCTGCTCTGTCTCACATCACTGGTTCAGCTAGGCTGCTCTGCTGTGTCCCACATCACTGGTTCAGCTAGGCTGCTCTGCTGTGTACCACATCACTGGTTCAGCTAGGCTGCTCTGCTCTGTACCACATCACTGGTTCAGCTAGGCTGCTCTGCTCTGTCTCACATCACTGGTTCAGCTAGGCTGCTCTGCTGTGTACCACATCACTGGTTCAGCTAGGCTGCTCTGCTGTGTCTCACATCACTGGTTCAGCTAGGCTGCTCTGCTGTGTCTCACATCACTGGTTCAGCTAGGCTGCTCTGCTGTGTACCACATCACTGGTTCAGCTAGGCTGCTCTGCTGTGTCTCACATCACTGGTTCAGCTAGGCTGCTCTGCTGTGTACCACATCACTGGTTCAGCTAGGCTGCTCTGCTCTGTACCACATCACTGGTTCAGCTAGGCTGCTCTGCTCTGTACCACATCACTGGTTCAGCTAGGCTGCTCTGCTGTGTCTCACATCACAGGTTCAGCTAGGCTGCTCTGCTGTGTCTCACATCACTGGTTCTGCTAGGCTGCTCTGCTGTGTCCCACATCACTGGTTCAGCTAGGCTGCTCTGCTGTGTCTCACATCACTGGTTCAGCTAGGCTGCTCTGCTGTGTCTCACATCACTGGTTCAGCTAGGCTGCTCTGCTCTGTCTCACATCACTGGTTCTGCTAGGCTGCTCTGCTGTGTACCACATCACTGGTTCAGCTAGGCTGCTCTGCTGTGTCTCACATCACTGGTTCAGCTAGGCTGCTCTGCTCTGTACCACATCACTGGTTCAGCTAGGCTGTTCTGCTGTGTCTCACATCACTGGTTCAGCTAGGCTGCTCTGCTCTGTCTCACATCACTGGTTCTGCTAGGCTGCTCTGCTGTGTACCACATCACTGGTTCAGCTAGGCTGCTCTGCTGTGTCTCACATCACTGGTTCAGCTAGGCTGCTCTGCTCTGTACCACATCACTGGTTCAGCTAGGCTGCTCTGCTGTGTCCCACATCACTGGTTCAGCTAGGCTGCTCTGCTGTGTCCCACATCACTGGTTCAGCTAGGCTGCTCTGCTGTGTCTCACATCACTGGTTCAGCTAGAATGCTCTGCTGTGTCTCACATCACTGGTTCAGCTAGGCTGCTCTGCTGTGTACCACATCACTGGTTCAGCTAGGCTGCTCTGCTGTGTCTCACATCACTGGTTCAGCTAGGCTGCTCTGCTGTGTACCACATCACTGGTTCAGCTAGGCTGCTCTGCTGTGTACCACATCACTGGTTCAGCTAGGCTGCTCTGCTGTGTACCACATCACTGGTTCAGCTAGGCTGCTCTGCTGTGTCTCACATCACTGGTTCAGCTAGGCTGCTCTGCTGTGTACCACATCACTGGTTCAGCTAGGCTGCTCTGCTCTGTACCACATCACTGGTTCAGCTAGGCTGCTCTGCTCTGTACCACATCACTGGTTCAGCTAGGCTGCTCTGCTGTGTCTCACATCACAGGTTCAGCTAGGCTGCTCTGCTGTGTCTCACATCACTGGTTCTGCTAGGCTGCTCTGCTGTGTCCCACATCACTGGTTCAGCTAGGCTGCTCTGCTGTGTCTCACATCACTGGTTCAGCTAGGCTGCTCTGCTGTGTCTCACATCACTGGTTCAGCTAGGCTGCTCTGCTCTGTCTCACATCACTGGTTCTGCTAGGCTGCTCTGCTGTGTACCACATCACTGGTTCAGCTAGGCTGCTCTGCTGTGTCTCACATCACTGGTTCAGCTAGGCTGCTCTGCTCTGTACCACATCACTGGTTCAGCTAGGCTGTTCTGCTGTGTCTCACATTACTGGTTCAGCTAGGCTGCTCTGCTCTGTCTCACATCACTGGTTCTGCTAGGCTGCTCTGCTGTGTACCACATCACTGGTTCAGCTAGGCTGCTCTGCTGTGTCTCACATCACTGGTTCAGCTAGGCTGCTCTGCTCTGTACCACATCACTGGTTCAGCTAGGCTGCTCTGCTGTGTCCCACATCACTGGTTCAGCTAGGCTGCTCTGCTGTGTCCCACATCACTGGTTCAGCTAGGCTGCTCTGCTGTGTCTCACATCACTGGTTCAGCTAGGCTGCTCTGCTGTGTACCACATCACTGGTTCAGCTAGGCTGCTCTGCTGTGTACCACATCACTGGTTCAGCTAGGCTGCTCTGCTGTGTACCACATCACTGGTTCAGCTAGGCTGCTCTGCTGTGTACCACATCACTGGTTCTGCTAGGCTGCTCTGCTGTGTACCACATCACTGGTTCAGCTAGGCTGCTCTGCTGTGTCCCACATCACTGGTTCAGCTAGGCTGCTCTGCTGTGTCTCACATCACTGGTTCAGCTAGGCTGCTCTGCTGTGTCTCACATCACTGGTTCAGCTAGGCTGCTCTGCTCTGTCTCACATCACTGGTTCTGCTAGGCTGCTCTGCTGTGTACCACATCACTGGTTCAGCTAGGCTGCTCTGCTGTGTCTCACATCACTGGTTCAGCTAGGCTGCTCTGCTCTGTACCACATCACTGGTTCAGCTAGGCTGTTCTGCTGTGTCTCACATTACTGACTCAGCTAGGCTGCTCTGCTCTGTCTCACATCACTGGTTCTGCTAGGCTGCTCTGCTGTGTACCACATCACTGGTTCAGCTAGGCTGCTCTGCTGTGTCTCACATCACTGGTTCAGCTAGGCTGCTCTGCTCTGTACCACATCACTGGTTCAGCTAGGCTGCTCTGCTGTGTCCCACATCACTGGTTCAGCTAGGCTGCTCTGCTGTGTCCCACATCACTGGTTCAGCTAGGCTGCTCTGCTGTGTCTCACATCACTGGTTCAGCTAGGCTGCTCTGCTGTGTACCACATCACTGGTTCAGCTAGGCTGCTCTGCTGTGTCTCACATCACTGGTTCAGCTAGGCTGCTCTGCTGTGTACCACATCACTGGTTCTGCTAGGCTGCTCTGCTGTGTACCACATCACTGGTTCAGCTAGGCTGCTCTGCTGTGTCCCACATCACTGGTTCAGCTAGGCTGCTCTGCTGTGTCCCACATCACTGGTTCAGCTAGGCTGCTCTGCTGTGTCCCACATCACTGGTTCAGCTAGGCTGCTCTGCTGTGTCCCACATCACTGGTTCAGCTAGGCTGCTCTGCTCTGTCTCACATCACTGGTTCAGCTAGGCTGCTCTGCTCTGTCTCACATCACTGGTTCAGCTAGGCTGCTCTGCTGTGTCCCACATCACTGGTTCAGCTAGGCTGCTCTGCTGTGTACCACATCACTGGTTCAGCTAGGCTGCTCTGCTGTGTCCCACATCACTGGTTCAGCTAGGCTGCTCTGCTGTGTCCCACATCACTGGTTCAGCTAGGCTGCTCTGCTGTGTCCCACATCACTGGTTCAGCTAGGCTGCTCTGCTCTGTCTCACATCACTGGTTCAGCTAGGCTGCTCTGCTCTGTCTCACATCACTGGTTCAGCTAGGCTGCTCTGCTGTGTCCCACATCACTGGTTCAGCTAGGCTGCTCTGCTGTGTCCCACATCACTGGTTCAGCTAGGCTGCTCTGCTCTGTCTCACATCACTGGTTCAGCTAGGCTGCTCTGCTGTGTCCCACATCACTGGTTCAGCTAGGCTGCTCTGCTCCGTCTCACATCACTGGTTCAGCTAGGCTGCTCTGCTGTGTCCCACATCACTGGTTCAGCTAGGCTGCTCTGCTGTGTACCACATCACTGGTTCAGCTAGGCTGCTCTGCTGTGTCTCACATCACTGGTTCAGCTAGGCTGCTCTGCTGTGTCCCACATCACTGGTTCAGCTAGGCTGCTCTGCTCTGTCTCACATCACTGGTTCAGCTAGGCTGCTCTGCTGTGTCTCACATCACTGGTTCAGCTAGGCTGCTCTGCTGTGTCCCACATCACTGGTTCAGCTAGGCTGCTCTGCTCTGTCTCACATCACTGGTTCAGCTAGGCTGCTCTGCTCTGTCTCACATCACTGGTTCAGCTAGGCTGCTCTGCTGTGTCCCACATCACTGGTTCAGCTAGGCTGCTCTGCTGTGTCCCACATCACTGGTTCAGCTAGGCTGCTCTGCTCTGTCTCACATCACTGGTTCAGCTAGGCTGCTCTGCTGTGTCCCACATCACTGGTTCAGCTAGGCTGCTCTGCTGTGTCTCACATCACTGGTTCAGCTAGGCTGCTCTGTCTCACATCACTGGTTCAGCTAGGCTGCTCTGCTGTGTCCCACATCACTGGTTCAGCTAGGCTGCTCTGCTGTGTCCCACATCACTGGTTCAGCTAGGCTGCTCTGCTGTGTCTCACATCACTGGTTCAGCTAGGCTGCTCTGCTGTGTCCCACATCACTGGTTCAGCTAGGCTGCTCTGCTGTGTCTCACATCACTGGTTCAGCTAGGCTGCTCTGCTGTGTCTCACATCACTGGTTCAGCTAGGCTGCTCTGCTCTGTCTCACATCACTGGTTCAGCTAGGCTGCTCTGCTCTGTCTCACATCACTGGTTCAGCTAGGCTGCTCTGCTGTGTCCCACATCACTGGTTAACTTTGACCAACCACAGACACACTGTAGGGACTGGCTGGCTACATCACATCAAATCACATTTTATTTGTTACATGCGCCAAATACAACAGGTGTAGTAGACCTTGCCGTGAAATGCTTACTTACAAGCCCTTAACCAACAATGCAGAGTTTTTAAAAAGTAAGAACAATTTGCTAAATAAACTAAGTGAAAAATAGTAACACAATGAAATACCAATAATGAGGGCTATCGGTACTGAGTCAGTGTGCTGGGGTATGGGTTAGTAGAGGTTATTGATGTAGCTGGGGGTAAATGCAGAGATAATAAACAGTGAGTAGCAGCAGCGTATGTGAAGTGTGAAGGAATGTGTGTGTGTGTGTGTGTGTGTGTGTGTGTGTGTGTGTGTGTGTGTGTGTGTGTGTGTGTGTGTGTGTGTGTGTGTGTGTGTGTGTGTGTGTGTGTGTGTGTGTGTGTGTGTGTGTGTGTGTGTGTTGGAGTATCATTGTAGTATGTGTGAGTGAGTGTGTGGTTAGTGAGTGTGAGTCATTTGAGTGTACATTGAGCCTGTGCAAGACCGCCTCCTCCTCCTCCTCCTCCTCCTCCTCACTCTACCTGATGAAGCCCAGCTAGCAGATGGATAATAAGCCCAGTCTGTCACCCATTCTCTAATGGAATGTCACATTTGTGTGTCGCAAATGGCACCCAATAACATACATAGTGCATTACCTTTGACCAGGGTCCATAGGGCTCTCTTCAAAAGTAGTGCACTATGTAGGGAATATGGTGCCATTTGGGACACGCCCGTTGTCCACACTCATCCTTAGCTTCTGAGCATAGCTTTATTAAAGGTGCTGCTGCCCTGAATCAAATCAACCCTTTCTGTCCTCTCTTATCTGTCAATGGGTCTCTCTCTCCCTCTCTCTGTCTCTCTCTCTCTCTCTCTCTGTCTCTCTCTCCCTCTATCTCCCTCTCTGTCTCCCTCTCTCTGTATCTCTCCCTCTCTCTATCTCTCTCTCTCTCTCGCCCTCTCTCTGTCTCCCTCTCCCTCTCTCTCTCTCCCTCTCTCTCTCTCTCTCTCTCTCTCTCTCTCTCTCTCTCTCTCTCTCTCTCTCTCTCTCTCTCTCTCTCTCTGTCTCTCCCTCTCTCCCTCTCTCCCTGTCTCTGTCTCTCTCCCTCTCCCTTTCCCTGTCTCTCTCCCTGTCTCTCTCCCTCTCCCTATCTCTGTCTCTCTCCCTCTCTCGGTCTCTCTCCCTATCTCTGTCTCTCTCCCTATCTCTGTCTCTCTCCTTGTCTCTCTCCCTCTCAACTTAATACATTGAATTCGGAAAGTATTCAGACCCCTTCCCTTTTACCAAATGTTGTTACGTTCCAGCCTTATTCTAAAATGGATGGAATAGTTATTTTTCTACCATTAATCTACACACCATATTGACACAGCAACAACAGGTTTTTAGATTTATTTTCTAATTTATTCAGTACTTTGTTGAAGCACCTTTGGCAATGATTACAGCCTCGAATATTCTTGGGTATGACTCTACAAGCTTGGCACACCTTTATTTGGGGAGTTTCTCCCATTCTTCTCTAAAGAACCTCTCAAGCTCTGTCGGGTAGGATGGGGAGCGTATCTCCAGAGAATGTTTGATCGGGTTCAAGTCTGGGCTCTGGCTGGGCCACTCAAGAACATTCAGAGACTTGTCCCGATGCCACTCCTGCATTTTCTTGGCTGTGTGCTTAGGGTCGTTGTCCTGTTGGAATGCTAACCTTCACCCCAGTCTGAGGTCCTGAGCGCTCTGAGACTTTTTCATCAAGGATCTCTCAGTACTTTGCTCCGTTCATCTTTCCCTCAATCCTGACTTGTCTCCCAGTCCCTGTCACTGAACTACATCGCCACAGCATGATGTTGCCACCACCATGCTTCACTGTAGCGATGGTGCCAGGTTTCCTCCAGACGTGACGCTTGGCATTCAGGCCAAAGAGTTCACTCTTGGTTTCATCAGACCAGAGAATCTTATTTCTCATGGAGTCCTTTAGGTGCCTTTTGGGCAAACTCCCAGTGGGCTGTCATGTGCCTTTACTGAGGAGTGGCTTCCGT
Source organism: Salvelinus alpinus (assembly GCF_045679555.1). Taxonomy (NCBI): domain Eukaryota; kingdom Metazoa; phylum Chordata; class Actinopteri; order Salmoniformes; family Salmonidae; genus Salvelinus; species Salvelinus alpinus. The sequence continues at coordinate 12,220,194 of NC_092108.1, forward strand.
CTGGCCACTCTACCATAAAGGCCTGATCGGAAGAGCTCTCCCATCTCCACAGAGAAACTCTGGAGCTCTGTCAGAGTTACCATTGGGTTCATGGTCACCTCCCTGACCAAGGCCCTTCTCTCTCGATTGCTCCGTTTGGCCTGGCGGCCAGCTCTAGGAAGAGTCTTGGTGGTTCCAAACTTCTTCCATTTAAGAATGATGGAGGCTACTGTGTTCTTGGGGACCTTCAACGCTGCAGAAATGTTTTGGTACCTTTCCCCAGATCTGTGCATCGACACAATACTGTCTCGGAGCTCTACGGACAATTCCTTCCACCTCATGGCTTGGTTTTTGCTCTGACATGCACTGTCAACTGTGGAACATTATATAGACAGGTGTGTGCCTTTCCAAATCATGTTCAATCAATTGAATTTACCACAGGTGAACTCCAATCAAGTTGTAGAACATCTCAAGGAGGATCAATGGAAACAGGATTCACTTGAGCTCAATTTCAAGTCTCATAGCAAAGGCTCTGAATACTTATGTACATTTTATTTTTAATACATTTGCAAAAATGTCTAAAAACCAGTTTTCGCTTTGTCATTATGGGGTATTGTGTGAAGATTGATGAGAAAAAAAGATTGAATCAATTGTTACAAGGCTGTAACGTAACAAAATGTGGTCTGAATAGTTTCCCGAATGCACAGTATACTTTATTAACATGGAACGTAAAACACATCCATTGTCAAAGTAAACATAAGAACGACGGTCAAAGACAGGAATAGACTAGACTGTTGGTGATGAAGCAATCAATCATAATGATAAGTGGTAATCATATTAACAGCAATTACAACCCAGAATCATAAAGAACAGGCTAATAGGAATAATCACACTCTACCTGCTGTCTACTTCTCACTGTCTGTCCCTCAGGTTGTGTTAGGAGGCCACACGTTTGGCTGGAAAAACACAGCGTTTTGTTTTTCACCAAGTACATATTTAAAATTCTCTTCATCATTTACAGTAAGTTTTCAAATTCTTCATATTGTTTTAGAATTTTGGGGAAGAATTTGACAGAAAATGCAGCTCTGTCTATCTCTTCCTGCGGGCAGAATGAGCACAGCCTGTCCTCTTTAGGTAATCAGGTTTGCCTGGGACGACCGGTCTCTATGGCCCACCTCTCTCTATCTCCCTCTCAATTCAATGCAAAGGGCTTTATTGGCATGGGAAACATATGTTTAGATTGCCAAAGCAAGTGAAATAGATAATAAACAATAGTGAAATAAACTGAACAAAATTAAGAGTAAACATTACACTCACAAAAGTTCCAAAGGAATAAAGACATTTCAAATGTCATATTATGTCTATATACAGTGTTGTAATGATGTGCAAATAGTGAAAGTAAAAAAGGGAAAATAAATAATCATAAATATGGGTTGTATTTACAATGGTGTTTGACCTTTTCTTGTGGCAACAGGCCACACATTTTGCTGCTGTGATGGCACACTGTGGTATCTCACCCAGTAGATGAAGTAGGGCATTTATCGAAGTCTTTGTGGGTCTGTGTAAACCGAGGGAAATATGTGTCTCTAATATGGTCGTACATTTGGCAGGTTGGGAAGTGCAGCTCAGTTTCCACCTCATTTTGTGGGCAGTGTGCACATAGCCTGTCTTCTCTTGAGAGCCAGGTTTGCCTAAGGCGGTCTCTCTCAATAGCAACTCTATGCTCACAGAGTCTGTACAAAGTCAAAGCTTTCCTTAATATTGGGTCAGTCACAGTGGTCAGGTATTCTGTCTGGGTGGGCATCTAGCCTTGGTGACGGCTCCGGTTCAGGACATAGACCCCGCTCCGCTCGCGGATCCCTCCGCCTCCGTGGAACCGGACCGTGGATCGTCGCCGGAGGCTCTGGACCGTGGATCGTCGCCTGAGGTACCGGACCGTGGATCTTCGCCGGGGACTCCGGACCGTGGATCGTCGCCGGAGGCTCCGGACCGTAGATCGTCGCCGAAGGCTCCAGACTTAGCAACCCTCGTTGTAGGCTCCGTACTGAGAACCCTTACTGGAGGCTCTGGACTGGGAACCCTCGCAGGAGGCTCAGGACTAGGAACCGTCGCTGGAGGCTCCGGACTAGGAACCCTCGCCGGAGGCTCTGGACTGGGAACCCTCGCAGGAGGCTCTGGACTAGGAACCCTCGCTGGAGGCTCCGGACTGGGAACCCTCTCAGGAGGCTCTGGACTAGGAACCCTCGCTGGAGGCTCCGGACTGGGAACCCTCGCAGGAGGCTCTGGACTAGGAACCCTCGCTGGAGGCTCCGGACTGGGAACCCTCTCAGGAGGCTCCGGACTAGGAACCCTCGCAGGAGGCTCTGGACTGGGAACCCTCGCAGGAGGCAGTCCAGAGCCTCCAGCCCAGCTTTGTAGGGCTCAAAAGCAACAATACTAAATCAAGATCCCACAACCACAGTGGGGAAAAGGCTGCCTAAATATGATCCCCAATCAGAGACAACGAAAGACAGCTGCCTCTGATTGGGAACCATACCAGGCCAACAAAGAAATACAAAAACTAGAGTACCCACCCTAGTCACACCCTGACCTAACCAAAATAGAGAATAAAAAAGGATCTAAGGTCAGGGCGTGACATCCGTTTTGGATAGATAATTATTTGTGTTGTTGTTTGTTTTATGTTTTTCAATTTTCCCAGAAGTGGTTAGAGTCTATGGATTCTTCAATTACATTGAGCTGATTTCTGACATGCTGTTCCTTCTTTTTCCGTAGTGTATTTCTGTATTGTTTTAGTGATTCACCATAGTGAAGGTGTCGGCTCAGGTTTTCTGGGTCTCTATGTTTTTGTTTGGATAGGTTTCTCAATTTCTTTCTTAGGTTTTTGCATTCTTCATCATACAATTTGTCATTGTTCTTAATTTTCTGTTTGACATGTTTAAATTTGACAGGGAAGCTGAGAGGTCAAATATACTGTTCAGATTTTCTACTGCCAAGTTTACACATTCACTATCACAGTGAAACTTTTTTTTCCAGGAAGTTGTCTGAAAGGGATTTAATTTGTTGTTGCCTAATTGTTTTTTGGTAGGTTTCCACACTACATTCCTTCCATCTATAGCATTTCTTAATATTACTCAGTTCTTTTGGCTTTGATGCCTCATGATTGAGTATAGCTCTGTTCAAGTAGACTACGATTTTGCTGTGGTCTGATAGGGGTGTCAGTGGGCTGACTGTGGACACTGAGAGACTCTGGGTTGAGGTCGGTGATAAAGTATTCTACAGTACTACTGCCAAGAGATGAGCTATAGGTGTACCTACCGTAGGAGTCCCCTCGAAGCCTACCATTGACTATGTACATACCCAGCGTGCAACAAAGCTGCTGGAGTTGTTACCCGTATTGTTGGTTATGTTGTCATAGTGGTGTCTATGGGGGCATATGGGGGAGGGAATGCTGTCACCTCCAGGTAGTTGTTTGTCCCCCTGTGTGCTGAGGGTGTCAGGTTCTTGTCCAGTTCTGGCATTCAGGTCGCCACAGACTAGAACATGTCCCTGGGCCTGGAAATGATTGATTTCCCCCTCCAGGGTGGAGAAGCTATCTTCATTAAAGTATAGGGATTCTAGTGGGGGGGGGATATAGGTAGCACACAGGGGGATATTTTTCTCTGTTGAGATCATTTCCTTTTGAATTTCTAACCAAATGTAAAATGTTCCTGTTTTGATGAATTTAATAGAGTGAATTAGGTCTGCTCTATACCAAATGAGCATACCCCCTGAGTCCGTTCCCTGTTTCACACCTGGTAGTTTGGTGCATGGGACTACCAGCTCTCTGTAACCTAGAGGAAAACCTCTCTCTCCTCTATCCCAGGTTTCTTGTAGGAAGACAATGTCTGTATTTCTGATTTATTTGGTGAAGTCCAGGTTCCTGCTCTTTAGGCCAAAGGCAGATGACCTCAGGCCTTGGATATTCCAGGATGAGATAGTGAAGGCTTTGTGTCCCATAAAGTGTCCAATGTTGTTCGTCGTGTGGTTTGGCCTCAGACCAGTAAGTGGGAGCAGAGCCTGCTGAGCATCTGGTACATGCCATTAGCTTGGACTAGTGTAAGAGTGGGGGATGGGCCTGTTTGCCTGGTCATGGCCTGTGCTTATGTGTGACTCTCTCTCTCTCTCTCTCTCTCTCTCTCTCTCTCTCTCTCTCTCTCTCTCTCTCTCTCTCTCTCTCTCTCTCTCTCTCTCTCTCTCTCTCTCTCTCTCTGTCTCTCTCTCTCTCTCTCTCTCTCTCTCTCTCTCTCTCTCTCTCTCTCTCTCTCTCTCTCTCTCTCTCTCTCTCTCTCTCTCTCTCTCTCTCTCTCTCTCTCTCTCTCTCTCTCTCTCTCTCTCTCTCTCTCGTCTGTCAATGGGGCTGTGTAAACGCTGGGTTCTCAGGGCTCACCACTTGAGAAAATTACATTCAAGATAGCTAGCAGTGTTATAGATGCTAGTCCAAGCAGAGATTTAAACACGTTTTAGAGGGTAAAGGTTAGACAGTTTTTGTTGTTGTGTTTGGAATGATTTGAGCCTTTTGCATTATGTTTTCACTCGCTCTGTTGTCACTTAAACGCTTTTTTTATTTGTTTTTATCCTCTTAACAATTCCATCATGAAGTGATTTTCTTATCCTTCTACTTAAAATGAGACGTTAGATATCTGCAACAACAATGCAACAGTGATCCACTAAACTGTCAGCCCAGGCTTCCTCTATCTCTAATCGACCTAGCGTCCAGGGGGTGTAATGTACATCAAGCTACTCCACTACAGAAACAGGAGATAGACTTGCGTCCTATGGGCTGTTCTGACTCATACAAGGCGTAGCCTACTAACTTCTTACTCATTGACCCTCCTGGTTGTCTCCTCCCTCTCTCTCGTCTCTTTGCAGTAACGAATTACAACAACGCTGTGGAGGTCCAGTCAGATTCTGACGATGAGGACAAGCTACACATAGTGGAGGAGGACCCTGATGGAGACGGCACGGTGCCAGAAGACACCGCAACAGTATTATCCCAGAACGGGACGGAGACGCACCAAGACACCTGGGATGGAGGTAAAACGCCAGACCATACAGAACGTACAGAAGAACTCTCTCATTCTCTCTCTCTCTCTCTCTCTCTTTGTCTTTCTCTCTCTCTCTCTCTCTCTCTCTCATTCTCTCTCCCTCTCTCTCTCTCTCTCTCTTTCTCTCTCTCCCTCTCTCTCGCATTCTCTCTTTCTCTCTGTTTTCAACTAAGTTTAGTAGGGAAAACATCTCAGATATCACAGTCATTGCAAGTAGACCCTTCTTCCAAATAGCTGCTGTCAGCAAAGAAAGAAAAACGTATTGCAGCTGTGAATGCAGGAAACAGAACATACAACCACATTGCATGTTTGTTAACGTCTTTTCGTTGACTGTAGACCAAGTTCGACTGCTAATGGAAGTGACACATCATTCAGGAAGTAGGACAACAACATTTACATTCTGTTGCTCCAGAGAGACCCAGGGGTTTGAGAGCCCTGGTGTTCAGCCATAGCTTCAACTAAGAGTTTCCTGTTTCCTTTAACACCTGAATAGGGAATTTACTTACATGGTCTCTGTTATTTCACGTGTCTTAAAGCAGTGAGTTAGAGTCTTCCCTCCCGACTAGAACTGGCATCCTATTCCCTACGTAGGCCCTATGGCCCTGGTCAAAAGTAGTGCACTGTAAAGAGAATAGGTGTGGTTAAGATGCCTCTGTAGGTAGGGTCTGTTTTTGCAGATGTGCTTTAGTATTGAAGATTGTTCTCTCTCTCATTTTAAATTGAAGGGCTTTATTGGCATGGGAAACATACATTTATGTTTACATTTCCAAAGCAAGTGAAGTAGATAATAAACAAAAGTGAAATAAACAAGAAAAATTAACAGTAAACATTACACTCACAGAAAATAATACTCCAAAATAATAAAGACATTACAAATGTCATATTATGTCTATATAGAGTGTTGTAACGATGTACATATAGTTAAAGTACAAAAGGGAAAATAAATAAACATAAATATGGGTTGTATTTACAATGGTGTTTGTTCTTCACTGATTGTCCTTTTCTTGGCAACAGGTCACAAATCTTGCTGCTGTGATGGCACACTGTGGTATTTCACCCAGTAGATATGGGAGTTTATCAAAATTGGGTTTGTTTTCGAATTCTTTGGGGATCTGTTTAATCTGAGGGCAATATGTGTCTCTAATATGGTCATACATGTGGCAGGAGGTTAGGAAGTGCAGCTCAGTTTCCACCTCATTTTGTGGGCAGTGTGCACATAGCCTGTCTTCTCTTGAGAGCCAGGTCTGCCTACGACGGCCTTTCTCAATACTATGCTCACTGAGTCTGTACATAGTGTGTCAAAGCATTCCTTAATTTTGTGTCAGTCACAGTGGTCAGGTATTCTGCCACTGTGTACTCTCTGTTTAGGGCCAAATAGAGTTCTAGTTTTCTCAGTTTTTTTGTGAATTCTTTCCAATGTGTCAAGTAATTGTCTTTTTGTTTTCTCATGATTTGGTTTGGTCTTAATTGTGTTGCTGTTCTGGGGCTTTGTGGGGTCACTCTCGCTCTCTGTCTCCCTCTCTCTAGTTAGACTAGAATATCACAGGACTCTGATAGTAGCTACCCTCCTCTCTCTCTCTCTCCAGTTAGACTAGTTATATCACAGACACACTCACGCTGAGAACAAAATGTTTATTTGTTAGTACTGCTGAAACCAGGCCTGCATGACTCCACTTTCCCCGCTATGGCGAGTCTTTCCCCGCTACGGCGAGTCTTTCCCCACTACGACGAGTCTTTCCCCGCTACGGCGAGTCTTTCCCAATCTTTCCCCACTACGGCGAGTCTTTCCCCGCTACGGCAAGTCTTTCCCCGCTACGGCGAGTCTTTCCCCGCTACGGCAAATCTTTCCCCGCTACGGCGAGTCTTCTTCACGTATATCCACAGAGGACCACGTTTCATAGGTTACGTCCCAAATGGCACCCTATTCCCTATATAGTGCACTACTTTTGACCAGAGCCCTATGGGCTGTGGTCAAAAGTAGGGCAGGGCTCTCCAGATCTGTTCTGGAGAGCTACCTTCCTGTAGGTTTTTGTTTCAACCCCAGTTGTAACTAACCTGATTCAGCTTATCAATCAGCTAGTTATTAGAATTAGGTGAGCTAGATCAGGGTTAGAGAGAAAACCTACAGGACGGTAGCTCTCCAGGAACAGGGTTAGACGGTAGCTCTCCAGGAACAGGGTTAGAGAGAGAACCTACAGGACGGTAGCTCTCCAGGAACAGGGTTAGACGGTAGCTCTCCAGGAACAGGGTTAGACGGTAGCTCTCCAGGAACAGGGTTAGAGAGAGAACCTACAGGACGGTAGCTCTGTATGAACAGGGTTAGAGAGAGAACCTACAGGACGGTAGCTCTCCAGGAACAGGGTTAGAGAGAGAACCTACAGGACGGTAGCTCTCCAGGAACAGGGTTAGAGAGAACCTACAGGACGGTAGCTCTGTATGAACAGGTTATTTGATGCCTTTCCTTTTGCTCTGTTCTGGCCATTATTATGAGCTGTCCTCCCCTCAGCAGCCTCCTGTGTTGTCCAGTAACTCGGTGCCTGTGCCAACACTGTGGACAGGTGTAGGCATGTACTAACTAACTGTCCATTTGGAAACAGTTGTGCCTTCTAATCCCTCCACCTGCTCCCATCTGTCTCACACAGTATACTCCTCACTCACCAAATCCCTCGTACACCAGCCAGGGTTCTTCATGACAAAGAAACACACTATCTTGGTTGAAAAGGGATTCAGTGCCACAGAATGCAACCAAAAAAATATGTTTACACATCACGCTTTGTGAAAATTGTTGAAGAAAATTTTAATTTTCTCGATCCGCCTTTTGTTGGTGTCCTTTCTGAGAGAAGGAAAGAAGGATCGGGGTGGTGGTTCCTCCATTATTATCTTGATTTCATTTACCCACTGTTGGCGCCACCCGGCTCCTCTGTGTGGTACTGGGTACTAGTTGTGAGGCTGGGAGCTTTTAAGAACCTGGCTGATTTTCATAAAGCAGAGAGGATGAGGATGAGTGTCTCTTCACCTGGTGTTATCAACATGACCAGGCAGACGGACAGATGGCAGCTACGACAACAACAACAATAATAATAAATAAAAGTAATGCTCTCTCTCTTTCTCTCCGAATAACACTGGTCTCCAGGGGTCTGGACATTTCTCCCAAGGATGAACCAGACTTGTGGAGGTCTACCATTTTTTTTCTGAGGTCTTGGCTGATTTCTTTTGATTTTCCCATGATGACAAGCAAAGTGGCACTGAGTTTGAAGGTAGGCCATGAAATACATCCACAGGTACATCTCCAATTGACTCAAATTATGTCAATTAGCCTATCAGAAGCTTCTAAAGCCATGACATAATTTTCTGGAATTTTCCAAGCTGTTTAAAGGCGCAGTCAACTTAGTGTATGTAAACTTCTGACCCACTGGAATTGTGATACAGTGAATTATAAGTGAAATAATCTGTCTGTTAACAATTGTTGGGAAAATTACTTGTGTCATGTACAAAGTAGATGTCCTAACCGACTTGCCAAAACTATAGTTTGTTTACAAGAAATGTGTGGAGTGGTTGAAAAACGAGTTTTAATGACTCCAACCTAAGTGTATGTAAACTTCCAACTTCAACTGTATATGCCAGTAGAGATATATATGGCTGTAGAGATATATATGGTAGTAGAGATATATGTGGCTGTAGAGATATATATGGTAGTAGAGATATATATGGCTGTAGAGATATATATGGTAGTAGAGATATATATGGTAGTAGAGATATATATGCCAGTAGAGATATATATGGCTGTAGAGATATATATGGCTGTAGAGATATATATGGCTGTAGAGATATATATGGCTGTAGAGATATATATGGCTGTAGAGATATATGTGGCAGTAGAGATATATATGGCTGTAGAGATATATATGGCTGTAGAGATATATATGGCTGTAGAGATATATATGGTAGTAGAGATATATGTGGCAGTAGAGATATACAGTGATTTTTTGTGTGGTTTTGACTCTGTACAACAGCACTTTGGATTTGAAATGATAAAGTACAGACTGCAGCTTTAATTTGAGGATATTTTCATCCATATCAGGTGAACCATTTAGAAATAGTCTCTTTCAGCCGGCCCCACCCTCCTCTCAGCCAGCCCCACCCTCCTCTCAGCTTCTTTCAGCCAGCCCCACCCTCTTCTCAGTCTCTTTCAGCCAGCCCCACCCTCCTCTCAGCTTCTTTCAGCCAGCCCCACCCTCTTCTCAGTCTCTTTCAGCCAGCCCCACCCTCCTCTCAGCTTCTTTCAGCCAGCCCCACCCTCTTCTCAGTCTCTTTCAGCCAGCCCCACCCTCCTCTCAGCTTCTTTCAGCCAGCCCCACCCTCTTCTCAGCTTCTTTCAGCCAGCCCCACCCTCCTCTCAGCCAGCCCCACCCTCCTCTCAGCTTCTTTCAGCCAGCCCCACCCTCTTCTCAGCTTCTTTCAGCCAGCCCCACCCTCTTCTCAGCCAGCCCCACCTTCCTCTCATCCAGCCCCACCCTCCTCTCAGCTTCTTTCAGCCAGCCCCACCCTCTTCTCAGCCAGCCCCACCCTCTTCTCAGCCAGCCCCACCCTCCTCTCAGCCAGCCCCACCCTCCTCTCAGCCTCTTTCAGCCAGCCCCACCCTCCTCTCAGCTTCTTTCAGCCAGCCCCACCCTCCTCTCAGCCAGCCCCACCTTCCTCTCATCCAGCCCCACCCTCCTCTCAGCCGGCCCCACCCTCCTCTCAGCTTCTTTCAGCCAGCCCCACCCTCTTCTCAGCCAGCCCCACCCTCTTCTCAGCCAGCCCCACCCTCCTCTCAGCCAGCCCCACCCTCCTCTCAGCCGGCCCCACCCTCCTCTCAGTCTCTTTCAGCCCAGCCCCACCCTCCTCTCATCCAGCCCCACCCTCTTCTCAGCCAGCCCCACCCTCTTCTCAGCCAGCCCCACCCTCTTCTCAGCCAGCCCCACCCTCCTCTCAGCCAGCCCCACCCTCCTCTCAGCCGGCCCCACCCTCCTCTCAGTCTCTTTCAGCCCAGCCCCACCCTCCTCTCATCCAGCCCCACCTTCCTCTCATCCAGCCCCACCCTCCTCTCAGCCGGCCCCACCCTCCTCTCAGCCTCTTTCAGCCAGCCCCACCCTCCTCTCAGTCTCTTTCAGCCAGCCCCACCCTCCTCTCAGTCTCTTTCAGCCCAGCCCCACCCTCCTCTCAGCCTCTTTCAGCCAGCCCCACCCTCCTCTCAGTCTCTTTCAGCCAGCCCCACCCTCCTCTCAGTCTCTTTCAGCCCAGCCCCACCCTCCTCTCAGTCTCTTTCAGCCCAGCCCCACCCTCCTCTCAGTCTCTTTCAGCCAGCCCCACCCTCCTCTCAGTCTCTTTCAGCCGGCCCCACCCTCCTCTCAGCCTCTTTCAGCCCAGCCCCACCCTCCTCTCAGCCTCTTTCAGCCAGCCCCACCCTCCTCTCAGCCTCTTTCAGCCAGCCCCACCCTCCTCTCAGTCTCTTTCAGCCAGCCCCACCCTCCTCTCAGTCTCTTTCAACCGGCCCCACCCTCCTCTCAGTCTCTTTCAGCCGGCCCCACCCTCCTCTCAACCGGCCCCACCCTCCTCTCAGCCTCTTTCAGCCAGCCCCACCCTCCTCTCAGCCTCTTTCAGCCAGCCCCACCCTCCTCTCAGCTTCTTTCAGCCAGCCCCACCCTCCTCTCAACCGGCCCCACCCTCCTCTCAGCCAGCCCCACCCTCCTCTCAGTCTCTTTCAGCCGGCCCCACCCTCCTCTCAGTCTCTTTCAGCCGGCCCCACCCTCCTCTCAGTCTCTTTCAGCCAGCCCCACCCTCCTCTCAGTCTCTTTCAGCCAGCCCCACCCTCCTCTCAGTCTCTTTCAGCCGGCCCCACCCTCCTCTCAGTCTCTTTCAGCCCAGCCCCACCCTCCTCTCAGTCTCTTTCAGCCAGCCCCACCCTCCTCTCAGTCTCTTTCAGCCCAGCCCCACCCTCCTCTCAGTCTCTTTCAACCGGCCCCACCCTCCTCTCAGTCTCTTTCAGCCCAGCCCCACCCTCCTCTCAGCCAGCCCCACCCTCCTCTCAGTCTCTTTCAGCCAGCCCCACCCTCCTCTCAGTCTCTTTCAGCCAGCCCCACCCTCCTCTCAGCCAGCCCCACCCTCCTCTCAGCCGGCCCCACCCTCCTCTCAGTCTCTTTCAGCCAGCCCCACCCTCCTCTCAGTCTCTTTCAGCCCAGCCCCACCCTCCTCTCAGCCTCTTTCAGCCCAGCCCCACCCTCCTCTCAGTCTCTTTCAGCCAGCCCCACCCTCCTCTCAGTCTCTTTCAGCCAGCCCCACCCTCCTCTCAGTCTCTTTCAGCCAGCCCCACCCTCCTCTCAGTCTCTTTCAGCCAGCCCCACCCTCCTCTCAGCTTCTTTCAGCCAGCCCCACCCTCCTCTCAGCCTCTTTCAGCCAGCCCCACCCTCCTCTCAGCCGACCCCACCTTCCTCTCAGTCTCTTTCAGCCAGCCCCACCCTCCTCTCAGTCTCTTTCAGCCAGCCCCACCCTCCTCTCAGCCTCTTTCAGCCAGCCCCACCCTCCTCTCAGCCAGCCCCACCCTCCTCTCAGTCTCTTTCAGCCAGCCCCACCCTCCTCTCAGTCTCTTTCAGCCAGCCCCACCCTCCTCTCAGTCTCTTTCAGCCAGCCCCACCCTCCTCTCAGTCTCTTTCAGCCAGCCCCACCCTCCTCTCAGCCAGCCCCACCTTCCTCTCAGTCTCTTTCAGCCAGCCCCACCCTCCTCTCAGTCTCTTTCAGCCGGCCCCACCCTCCTCTCAGCCTCTTTCAGCCAGCCCCACCCTCCTCTCAGCCTCTTTCAGCCAGCCCCACCCTCCTCTCAGCCTCTTTCAGCCAGCCCCACCCTCCTCTCAGTCTCTTTCAACCGGCCCCACCCTCCTCTCAGTCTCTTTCAGCCGGCCCCACCCTCCTCTCAGTCTCTTTCAACCGGCCCCACCCTCCTCTCAGTCTCTTTCAGCCGGCCCCACCCTCCTCTCAGTCTCTTTCAACCGGCCCCACCCTCCTCTCAGCCTCTTTCAGCCGGCCCTACCCTCCTCTCAGTCTCTTTCAGCCGGCCCTACCCTCCTCTCAGCCTCTTTCAGCCGGCCCTACCCTCCTCTCAGCCTCTTTCAGCCGGCCCTACCCTCCTCTCAGCCTCTTTCAGCCGGCCCCACCCTCCTCTCAGCCTCTTTCAGCCAGCCCCACCCTCCTCTCAGCCTCTCTCAGCCAGCCCCACCCTCCTCTCAGCCGACCCCACCTTCCTCTCAGCCTCTTTCAGCCAGCCCCACCCTCCTCTCAACCTCTTTCAGCCAGCCCCACCCTCCTCTCAGCCTCTTTCAGCCGGCCCTACCCTCCTCTCAGTCTCTTTCAGCCGGCCCCACCCTCCTCTCAGCCTCTTTCAGCCAGCCCCACCCTCCTCTCAGTCTCTTTCAGCCGGCCCCACCCTCCTCTCAGTCTCTTTCAGCCGGCCCTACCCTCCTCTCAGTCTCTTTCAGCCAGCCCCACCCTCCTCTCAGTCTCTTTCAGCCGGCCCCACCCTCCTCTCAGCCTCTTTCAGCCAGCCCCACCCTCCTCTCAGCCAGCCCCACCCTCCTCTCAGCCTCTTTCAGCCAGCCCCACCCTCCTCTCAGTCTCTTTCAGCCGGCCCCACCCTCCTCTCAGCCTCTTTCAGCCAGCCCCACCCTCCTCTCAGCCTCTTTCAGCCAGCCCCACCCTCCTCTCAGTCTCTTTCAACCGGCCCCACCCTCCTCTCAGTCTCTTTCAGCCAGCCCCACCCTCCTCTCAGTCTCTTTCAGCCGGCCCCACCCTCCTCTCAGCCTCTTTCAGCCAGCCCCACCCTCCTCTCAGCCTCTTTCAGCCAGCCCCACCCTCCTCTCAGTCTCTTTCAACCGGCCCCACCCTGCTCTCAGTCTCTTTCAGCCAGCCCCACCCTCCTCTCAGCCTCTTTCAGCCGGCCCTACCCTCCTCTCAGTCTCTTTCAGCCGGCCCTACCCTCCTCTCAGCCTCTTTCAGCCGGCCCTACCCTCCTCTCAGCCTCTTTCAGCCGGCCCCACCCTCCTCTCAGCTGGTTATGTATTGGTCGCCTCTCCTCCTTTTTGTCTTCATTGTTCTATAGCAGGTTGGCATTTATTTCATCTACTGGAGGCAGCCACAAAGTCATCAAATCTGATTTTAAACCTTACCCCTAATGCTTAACACTGCTAACATTATGCCTAACCCTAACCTTAAATGAAGACCAAAAAAGCTAATCTTAGTTTTATAGAATTTTTATGATACAGCCAATTTTGAGTTTGCAGCTGGCCCATCTAGTGGAAATTGCTCAGCTCTGCCTCCAGGACAAGATTCATCCCAATAAATGTCAACCTTTCACATTCTACACTTATGCTGTTTTTAGGAATTAAACACTTTCCATGTTGATTACCGGTTTAAATCAAAATGCCACCATGGATAATAGAACAGTCCATCGGCGGGTCGAGTCGATGTTAAACTCGGTTAATGAACGAGTCAAACAACATAACTTTCTTAAATTAAATTGGTCAATTGTACAACACAGTACCTTTTGTAGGTAATGTATGTCTGGCACCTGCCTTTTCTCCCAAAGCTCCAGAGATCAACACATTGTCTTTAGTCATGTATAGCTATTCAGACACTAGAGACCAGTGATTGTTACACACTGAAGTTAGCGATTGTGTTCCAAATAGCACCCTATTCACTAGATAGTGCACTACTCGGGCCCTATGGGCCCTGGACAGGAGGCTGCTTAGGGCCTGATGTTAAGAAACAGGAAGTTAAGGTCAAAGGTCAGTGGAGCTGGAGGCAGCTGTTAAATCACTAACACGCCCAGACGGACGCACGCACACACACTCTCTCTCTCTCTCTCTCTCTCTATCCATCTCTCTCTCTCCCTCTCTCTCTCTCCCTCTCTCTCTCTCTATCCATCTCTCTCTCTCCCTCTCTCTCTCCCTCTCTCTCTCTCCCTCTCTCTCTCTATCCATATCTCTCTCTATCCAGATCTCTCTCTCTCCATATCTTTCTTAACCCATTTCTCTCCTGCTGCATAAAGCTTGAAATCTTTCAAGTACTTTGAGTGTTTGTTCTAGCCTGCCTGGAGTGGCAGATGGGTGGGGTTCTCGCCTTTTCAACTATTCTATTGGTGCCAATAGTATTTCAATCCAGGTCTGATGATTTCCTGTTTTTACTCCTCACTGATATTGAACATCTGCCTGTTCCATTGAGGCTCTGACTGCTTGCCCATCATATGGGACTTTCAATGGGAATTACTAAAGTCTGATGAATCACAGAGAGATCAAAGCACATCATTAAAAGGAAGAGAGGAAGAGAGAGTAAGAGAGAGGTAGAGGCAGAGGGAAAGGCAGAGAGAGAGGCAGAGCGAGGCAGAGGGAGAGGGAGAGGTAGAGAGAGAGGCAGAGGGAGAGGTAGAGAGAGAGGCAGAGGGAGAGGTAGAGAGAGAGGCAGAGAGAGAGGCAGAGAGAGAGGTAGAGCGAGGCAGAGGGAGAGGTAGAGGGAGAGGTAGAGAGAGAGGTAGAGAGAGAGGTAGAGAGAGAGGCAGAGAGAGAGGCAGAGCGAGAGGTAGGGTTGTTTTGGAATGCTGGTAAAGCATGAAGTCATGGGAAGTCATGGGTCCTGTAGCCTGGGATCCTCCCCTCCTGTTATGAGAGGGCCTTCAGCAGCAGAGCACATAGAAATATAGTGAGTAGAACTGGCCCAAACCTCTGACCATGGCAATTTGACTGGTGAATGGGGATTCTAATTCCACTCATTCTATTCTAGTCTAATGATATGGTTCTCTCAGTCTGCACCAGTCCCTTTCTGGGCTTCTCTTAACAGGAAGTGGCGTGGTCTGCTGGCACAGGTCCTGGCACCGTTTAAAATACTTAATTCCCTGTGGCAATGCTTTCGCTGTCTGCAGAAGTGTTCAGTCGTCGTAGCGATGGTTTCGGCTCCACTAGCTGGCAGAGGAAACCAATAAGAGCTCTTCTCTTCAGACTGTGAACTGTATCTCTAATTGACTGTCAGTCATGCTAAGAATCCAGTGACCCTTCCTAACCCATCCATGGCAATAGGTTGGATTCTATCAGATTTGGGAGCCTATTGAGAAGTATGTGGTGATAATTAGAGGAAGTGGAGGAGGGGTGGTGACGGGGGAAGAACAAAGCTGTGTACCAGACAGTATGTCCTCAGGTCAAACACACACATCACACATCACACATCACACACACACACACACACATACACATCACACACAGACACACATCACATCACACACACACATATCATACATACACACAAACACACACACATCACAACACACATACACATCACACACAGACACACAAACACGCACGCACGCACACACATCACACACACCACACATCACACATACACACAAACACACACAAACACACACACACACACACACAAACACGCACATCTCATCACACACACATCACACACACACACACATCACATCACACAAACACACACAAACACGCACATCTCATCACACACACACACACACACACACACACACACACACACACACACACACACACACACACACACACACACACACACACACACACACACAACTATGTCTTAATATACTTTTTGGGAACCAACAATTGATTCCCATTTAAAACCCCAACCTAAACTCCTAACCCTAACCACTAACCCTAACCTTAATTCTAACCATAACCCTAATTCTAATCCTAACCCCTAATCTAACCCCTGAAATAGGCTTTTTACAAGTGAGGACTGGCACTTTTTAGTTGGTTTACTATTCTTGTGAGGACTTCTGGTACACACAAGTATAGTAAAACATGTACACACACACACACACACACACACACACACACACACACATACACATACACATACACATACACATACACACACACACACACACACACACACACACACACACATCCTCAGGTCACATCCCTCTCCAGTGTCACCTTTTAATCAATCTTAATGATCTCATTACTGGCTCCAAATCTCATTAAAACTACAGAGAAAACACATGCTTTACATTTACTACAATATGATCTCTCTCTTGAACTCAAACACATTGTTTTGTCGATCTCTCTCTGTCTCTCTCTCTGTCTCTCTCTGTCTCGCTGTCTCTCTGTCTCTCTCTGTCTCTCTCTGTCTCTCTCTCTGTCTCTCAATTCAATTCAAGGGGCTTTATTGGCATGGGAAACATATGTTAAAATTGCCAAAGCAAGTGAAGTAGATAATAAACAAAAGTGAAATAAACAATATAAAATGAACAGTAAACATTACACTCACAGAACTTTCAAAGGAATAAAGACATTTCAAATGTCATATTATATCTGTATAGAGTGTTGTAACGATGTGCAAATAGCTAAAGTACAAAAGGGAAAATAAATAAACAACAGATCACAAATCTTGCTGCTGTGGTGACACACTGTGGTATTTCACCCAGTAGATATGGGAGTTTATCAAATTCGGGTTTGTTTTCAAATTCTTTGTGGATCTGTGTAATCTGAGGGAAATATGTGTCTCTAACATGGTCATACATTTGACAGGAGGTTAGGAAGTGCAGGTCAGTTTCCACCTCATTATGTGGGCAGTGTGCACATAGCCTGTCTTCTAGTAAAGAAAGACGCTGGTAGACAAGAGGCAGGTACAGGGAGTGAACATTTAATTAGCACCGGACATGGAACAGGACAGGACAGCATCTGGACATGAACACATAACGACATTAAGGCTGACACAGGGAACAGACTGAGGAGCAGACAGAAATAGGGAAGGCAATCAACAAAGTGAAGGAGTCCAGGTGAGTCCAGTGAGCGCTGCTGCGCGTAATGATGGTGACAGGTGTGCGTAATGAAGGGCAGCCTGGCCTCGGGCGCCAGAGAGGTAGAGCGGGAGCAGGCGTGACACTCCTCTTGAGTGCCAGGTCTGCCTACGGCGACTTTTCTCAATAGCAAGGCTATGCTCTGTACATAGTCAAAGCTTTCCTTAAGTTTGAGTCAGTCACCGCGGTCAGGTATTCTGCCACTGTGTACTCCCTGTTTAGGGCCAAATAGCATTCTAGTTTGCTCAGTTGTTTTGTTAATTCTTTCCAATATGTCAAGTAATTATCTTTTCTCATGATTTGGTTGGGTCTAGTTGTGTTGCTGTCCTGAGGCTCTCTCTCTTATTGGTGAGGAGTCCAATATTCAGACAGGAGGTGTTGAACAGAATAACAATATTTGATCTTTTGCTTTGTCATTATAGTGTGTTTTGTGTAGGTAAAAAAATATATATTTTAGAATAAGGTTGTAATGTACCAAAATGTAGAAACAATGAAGGGGTCGGAATACTTTCCAAATGCACTGTATATACAAAAGTATGTGGACACCTCTTCAATTGGAGTGGACTATTTCAGCCACACCCGTTGCTGACAGGTGTGTAAAATTGAGCACACCGACATGTGATCTTCGTAGACAAACATTGGCAGTAGAATGGCCTTACTGAGGAGCTCAGTGACTTTCAATGTGACACTGAAATAGGATGCCACCTTTCCAACAAGTTAGTTTGTCAAATGTCTACCCTGCTAGAGCTGCCCTGGTCAACTGTAAGTGCTGTTGTTGTGAAGTGGAAACGTCTAGGAGCAACAACGGCTCAGCCGTGAAGTGGTAGTCCACACAAGCTCACAGAATGCGAGTACTGAAGTGTGTAAAAATCATCTGTCCTCAGTTGCAACACTCACTACCGAGTTCCAAACTGCCTCTGGAAGCAACGTCAGCACAATAACTGTTTGTCAGGAGCTTTATGAAATGGGTTTCCGTGGCCGAGCAGCCGCACACAAGCCTAAGATCACCATGCGCAATGCCAAACGTCGGCTGGAGTGGTGTAAAGTTTAATGGAGGAGGAATAATGGTCTGGGACTGTTTTTTTATGGTATGGGCTAGGCCCCCCTCTTAGAGAGAGAGAGGAGAAATAGAGACAGAGAAAGATAAAGAGAGAGAGAGCGACAGAGAGAGAGAGAGAGAGAGAGAGAGAGGGAGAGAGGGAGAGAGAGAGAGAGAGAGAGAGAGAGAGAGATCTTATCCCAGGGACTTGTACTATAATGTACTGTAGTCTGTACTCATGGCTGTGTGAAAGGGAAGGCTAGTTATGAAGTCTGGTTGAGGTCATAGGCCCTGTGGCGCCCCCTAGCTGTCTACTGGCACACTGCACACAGAAAGAGGAGAGGACTGTCATCTCAGGGAAGGAATGTGTGCACGGGACTACTTACAGTCTACATTCCAGATCAGAAATCATTTTAGAGCCTTCATGGTTTTAACTATTGACTGCTGTGACATTTTAGTCCACATACCTATCAACACATATTTTATGTACATAGAGTTCTTATACATTCATATTTGAGATTGTAACCCCCCCCCCCCCCCCCCCCCCAAAAAAACCGTGTTGGTACATGTAATGTAATTGTAAACCGTTTGTGTTCCTGTGTTACAGTGAAGGAGGAGTGTGGCTCAGAAGAGGAGGATGAGGAGGAGGAAGAGGAGGAAGAGGAGGGGGGTAAGGATGCTCTGGTAGAGGAGATGATCCAGCAGGGAGACACGGCGGTCATCTACCCCAAGGCTCCGGACGGCAAACAGAAAAGCGCGCCTGAGAGAGGGGTCCCAGAGAAGACCGGTAGGTTACATCAATGCACCTTTTACAACTCAACACTTATTGAGACACTCATACTGTTGCTGTTTTGGGTGCGTCCCAAATGGCACCCTATTCCCTATGTAGTGCACTACTTTGGACCAGGGCGCATGCAAGTAGTGCACTATTTAGGGAACAGAGTGCCATTTGGGACGTATTCTGAGACCCTCATAATCAAGACCCTTATAGAGCTTCTGAGTTTCAGGCACCAACATATCTTCTTTGTTTCATAGTCTATAATTCCCCCTCTCTGACCCAGGCACGCCAGACACCCTCTCCCAGCTCCTGACTTGTCCGTACTGCTCACGGGGCTACAAGCGCTGCACGGCCCTGAAGGACCACATCAAGCTACGGCACGAGAAGAGCGAGGACAACTTCAGCTGCTCCCAGTGCAGCTACACCTTCACCTACCGTACACAACTGGACTGTCATATGACCCAACACAAGAACCAACACAAGGATCCTGTACAGGTACCTATGTGTGTGTGTATGTGCGTGTCTCTGTCCCTGATTCTTCCCTGCCTCTGTCCCCTGTCTCTGTTCCTGTCTCTGTCCCTGTCCTCTGTCCTCTGTCTCTGATCCTGTTCCTGTCTCTGTTCCTGTCTCTGTTTCTGTTCCTGTATCTGTTCCTGTCCCTGCCTCTGTCCCTGTCCTCTGTATCTGTCTCTGTTCCTGTCCCTGTCTCTGTTCCTGTCCCTGTCCCTGTCTCTGTTCCTGTCTCTGTTCCTGTCTCTGTCCCTGTCTCTGTCCCTGTCTCTGTTCCTGTCCTCTGTTCCTGTCCCTGCCTCTGTCCCTGTCCTCTGTCCTCTGTCTCTGTTCCTGTCTCTGTTCCTGTCTCTGTTTCTGTTCCTGTATCTGTTCCTGTCCCTGCCTCTGTCCCTGTCCTCTGTATCTGTCTCTGTTCCTGTCCCTGTCTCTGTTCCTGTCCCTGTCCCTGTCTCTGTTCCTGTCTCTGTTCCTGTCTCTGTTCCTGTCCCTGTCTTTGTCCCTATCTCTGTCTCTGTTCCTGTCCTCTGTCTCTGTTCCTGTCCCTGTCTCCAACCCTGTCTCTGTTTCTGTCCCTGTCTCTGTTCCTGTCTCTGTTTCTGTCCCTGTCTCTGTTCCTGTCTCTGTCTCTGTTCCTGTCTCTGTTCCTGTCTCTGTTCCTGTCTCTGTTCCTGTCTCTGTTCCTGTCTCTGTTCCTGTCTCTGTCTCTGTTCCTGTCTCTGTCCATGTCCCCTGTCTCTGTTCCTGTCTCTGTGTCTGTTCCTGTGTCTGTCCTAGTCTCGGTTTCTGTCTCCGTCCTTGTCTCTGTCCCAGTATCTTCCCTGTCCCTGTTTCTGTCCTTGTCTATGTCCATGTCCCTGTTGTTGGAGGACTCACAGATTTCCTGCCTTTTTTCAGTATTATTTGAATTCTCCCTTTAGCCTGTTTTTTTAAATGGAGCGATTTGATTAATGTGTCTGTAATTCAAGACAAATATGTCTATTACTGTTTTACTGGGAATGAAAACACATCCTTCAGACAGTAACAGTACTCTTTAGACAGGATACTGACGTTACAAAACATCCCATACACTCACCGCTGTCTGTCTGTCCTGTCTGTCTGCCAGCGTCATGTACCCCAGACCACCACCACAACAATAACAACAGGGGGGAACAGGAAGTTCAAGTGTACTGAGTGTTCCAAGGCTTTTAAATATAAGCACCATCTGAAGGAGCATCTTCGCATCCACAGCGGTGAGTCAAATTGGCATCGCACCGGTCGCCGTGACAACACACACACACACACACACACACACACACACACACACACACACACACACACACACACACACACACACACACACACACACACACACACACACACACACACACACACACACACACACACACACACACCGTCATCATGACTCATACCCACTGGGCACAGACGTCAATTCAACGTAATTTCATGGAAATAACATTGATTCAAGCAGTGTGACCCCAGTGGGTAGTGTCTGCATCCTAAATAGTACCCTATTCCTGACCAGAGCCCTATTGGCCCTGGTCAAAAGTAGTGCACTACATAGGGAATAGGGTGCCATTTGGGATGCAGTTCCGGGACTCAACTATATTCACAGTGGTGGTGCAGATGTACTGAACTTACCCTTTTCTCCTTTGATATGTTTATAATATGCAGCTCTGCTATTTCAGAGTCTTGATTATGATCATTATTGAATCTGTGCTCTTGGCCAATGTGTCGTCATTCTGTTGCTATTATTACCTCAGCCTGTTTGTTAACGATAGGTTCACCTGAGTCCCAAATAGTGGCACCCTATTCTGACAGGTTCTCTGGTCAAATGGAGTGCACTATCTAGGTAATAGGATGCCCTTTGGAACATAACCTCAGCTGTTTCCTAGAAATATACATCTCTTTCTCGGCAGGAGAGAAGCCGTACGAGTGTCTCAACTGTAAGAAGAGGTTTTCACACTCAGGGTCCTACAGCTCCCACATCAGCAGTAAGAAGTGTGTTGGCATGGTGCCTGTCAACGGCAACCCCAGCCCAGTCATTAAGGTCTCCAAGCAGACCCCCAGCCAGACCCAGCCCTCTGGCCCCGCCGCGGCCCCAGTCCGAGTGCTCCTCCTGGGGGAGAAGACAGACAGCAAGCCCCTGCAGGAGCAGCTCCCCCACACTCAGATCAAATCTGAGCCTGTGGACTATGAGTTGAAGCCGGTGGTGATGGCGCCTAACGGGGCGGCGGGGACTAATGGGACGGTGTTTAACGGTGGCGTGATGCTACCCCAGGGTACGGCATTGCCTCAGGGCATGGTCCAGGCGGTGGTACTGCCTACCATGGGTCTGATGTCTCCAATCAGTATTAACCTCAGCGACCTGCAGAACATGCTCAAGGTTTGATTTGATTTATAATTGTTATAAAAACCTACAGTGGCGTGCGAAAGTATTCACCCCCCTTGACATTTTTCCTATTTTGTTGCCTTACAACCTGGAATTAAAATAGATTTTTTGGGGGGGTTGTATCATTTGATTTACACAACAAATAAGACAAAAAAACTGAAAACTTGACCGTGCATAACTATTCACCCCCCCAAAGTCAATACTTTGTAAAGACACCTTTTTTAGCAATTCCAGCTACAAGTCTCTTGGGGTATGTCTCTATAAGCTTGTCATATCTAGCTACTGAGACTTTTGCCCATTCTTCAAGGCAAAACTGCTCCAGCTCCTTCAAGTTGGATGGGTTCCGCTGGTGTACAGCAATCTTTTAAGTCATACCACAGATTCTCAATTGGATTGAGGTCTGGGCTTTGACTAGGCCATTCCAATACATTTAAATGTTTCCCCTTAAACCACTCGAGTGTTGCTTTAGCAGTATGCTTAGGGTCATTGTCCTGCTGGAAGGTGAACCTCGTCCCAGTTTCAAATCTCTGACTGAAACAGGTTTCCCTCAATAATTTCCCTGTATTTAGCGCCATCCATCATTCCTTCAATTCTGACCAGTTTCCCAGTCCCTGCCGATGAAAAACATCATCACAGCATGATGCTGCCACCACCATGCTTCACTGTGGGGACAGTGTTCTCGGGGTGATGAGAGGTGTTGGGTTTGCGCCAGACATAGCGTTTTCCTCGATGCTCAAAAAGCAACATTTTAGTCTCATCTGACCAGAGTACCTTCTTCATATGTTTGGGGAGTCTCCCAAATGCCTTTTGGCGAACACCAAACGTGTTTGCTTATTTTTTTCTTAAAGCAATGGCTTTTCTCTGGCCACTCTTCCGTAAAGCCAAGTTCTGTGGAGTGTACAGTTTAAAGTGGTCCTATGGACAGATACGCCAATCTCCACTTTGGAGCTTTGCAGCTCCTTCAGGGTTATCTTTGGTCTCTTTGTTGCCTCTCTGATTAATGCCCTCCTCACCTGGTCCATCAGTTTTGGTGGGCGGCCCTCTCTTGACAGGTTTGTTGTGGTGCCATATTCTTTAAATTTCTTAGTAATGGATTTAATGGTGGTCCGTGGGATTTTCAAAGTTTCAGATCTTTTTTTATAACCCAACCCTGATCTGTACTTCTCCATAACTTTATCCCTGACCTGTTTGGAGAGCTCCTTGGCCTTCATGGTGCCCCTTGCTTAGTGGTGTTGCAGACTCTTTGGCCTTTCAGAACAGGTGTATATATACTGAGATCATGTGACAGATCATGTGATATTTATATTGCACACAGGGGGACTTTATTTAACTAATTATGTTACTTCTGAAGGTAATTAGTTTTACCAGATCATATTTAGGGGCTTCATAGCAAAGGGGTGAATACAGTATGCACGCACCACTTTTCCGTTTTAATTTTTTATTTTGAAACAAGTAATTTTTTTCATTTCACTTCACCAATTTGGACTATTTTGTGTATGTCAATTACATGAAATCCAAATAAAAATCTATTTAAATTACAGGTTGTAATGCACCAGAATAGGAAAAACGCCAAGGGGGATGAATACTTTAGTAAGGCACTATATAAACCACACATATGGATACAATGCATTTTAATCTCTTTACTCAAAAAGTTCACTGTTGATATGGTCCTAAACGTAGCATGTCAACAGTAAAGTTTTAAAGTGTGATGATGCAAAATGAGGATAACAACTTATATCTATGGTGGTCCTCTTATACCCAAGGTGGCCATGGATGGGAACGTGCTGCGTCAGGTGTTGGGGACGGCCAACGGGCTGGTGACCTCCAAGCAGGGGTTTGTGACACAGGCTGGCCAGCAGGTAATCTCAGCCATCAGCCTGCCTGGCTTCGTGGACCAGGATGGTACCACCAAGATCATCATTAACTACAGCCTGGAGCCAAGCCCAGCCCAGCAGCCCACCGCCCCTCAGCTCCTCAAGCAAGAGGCTCCCCCTCCCACCACCAACACCAACACTGCCAGCGCCACAAACACACAGCCAGCCTCCAATGTAACAGAGAAACTCCCCCAGGACCTCAACATCAACAAGACCGAGCCGGCCGACTCGGAGCGCGAGTCAGAGATGGAGACAGAGACTGAAGCTGAGACACCAAAGGCCCAGACAGGCAAGACAAGGTGTCTACTGTGTGACAACTGTCCTGGTGATTTGAATGAACTGCACATGGTCCAGCATTGTCAACCTGTCAACGCCCCCCTCGACCCCTCCATCGCCGCCCTCATGGCCGAGGCAGGGATAACACCAGGCCAGCACCCTCTAAAGAATCTGCTCTCACTCCTCAAGGCCTACTTCGCCTTAAACGCCGAGCCTACCGAGGAAGAGCTGGCCAAGATCTCTGACAATGTCAGCCTGCCCGTGGACGTGGTCAAGAAGTGGTTTGAGAAAATGCGGTCTGGTCAGATCACGGTCGGACCCCCTGGTTCCTCTCCAGATAACTCTGGACTTTCTGATTCCAGCACAGAGACCCAGCTAGACCAAGAGAAGAGCGGGACAGAGATAGAGGAGCAGCATGCCTCAGCCCAAACACAGGAGACATCATCTTCCCAACCTCCCAACAGTTCCCCTGCCTCGACGTCCCCCTCGGTCTCAGCCTCGGCCCCCTCACCACTAAACCTCTCCTCCAGCGGCCTGGTCATCGTGAAGACTGAGGTCGACTCTGAGCGCGAGGCTCAAGATCTTCCCCTGGACCTGTCCCTTCCCAAGCAGCCCCAGTCACAGCCCCAGGTCCCCCATGTCCCACAGGAGCAGCCCCTCAACCTCACCTGCCTGAAGGAGACAGTCCAGGCTCAGCTCCCAGGGCTCCAGGGAACCACCAACACCATCTACGTCACCTCCTCCCCCCAAACGACCATCCCCAACCCGGTGAACATAATGACCACCCGGCTAGTAGCCATCACCAACCAGGGCAGCGGTGTGCCCTGCCTCAGGGCCATCTCCACCGGCACCACCAAACGGACCATCCTCATCCCCCAGCTCACATACACATACACCACTACAGCATGCAGCGGCGCCACTGGGGCCGACGGAGCCCAGAAGACCGTCAGAATCAACGGCTGCCAGGTCGGTTTGTGAAAGAGTTATTCAGAATGCATGATTATGTGCGAGACAAGACAATGTTAAGAGATAGGTAGTGTGGAAAGAGTTTCTATTTGTCCTGCTTCAGCTTTACTGACTAACCTGACTAACCCAGCCCTCAGGAGTCAGGCTGTGTCTCCAATGGTATCCAATGGTGCACTACTTTAGGGCTCTGGTCTAAAGTAGTGCACTACATCCCAAAAAGGGTGGCATTTGGGACTCATCCTTACTCTGCCTGTGGAAAAAAGAAAGCCATCCTGGCTCAATGGTTTGGGCTCCCTCCAGTCTTCCCTGTTACCTAGTACTTCGTTAGAGCTGCCGCAGCCTGGAGTTGAGTTGGATTCCTCCTGGAAGACTCAGGGGGCTGTGTGTGTGTGTGTGTGTGTGTGTGTGTGTGTGTGTGTGTGTGTGTGTGTGTGTGTGTGTGTGTGTGTGTGTGTGTGTGTGTGTGTGTGTGTGTGTGTGTGTGTGTGTGTGTGTGTGTGTGTGTGTGTGTGTGTGTGTGTGTGTGTGTGTGTGTTTGTGTGTGTGTGTAAGCAGAATGAATCCTCCATTGTATGTTAATCCATGTGAGCAGCTCTGAAAGGCCACGCGTGTCAGTGTCTGACGGGTGGACAGATCTCTCTAAGTTACTCTGGGTTTTCTACAGCTGATCTCTCTAAGTTACTCCTGGGTTTTCTACAGCTGATCTCTCTAAGTTACTCTGGGTTTTCTACAGCTGATCTCTCTAAGTTACTCTGGGTTTTCTACAGCTGATCTCTCTAAGTTACTCCCTCTGGGTTTTCTACAGCTGATCTCTCTAAGTTACTCTGGGTTTTCTACAGCTGATCTCTCTAAGTTACTCTGGGTTTTCTACAGCTGATCTCTCTAAGTTACTCTGGGTTTTCTACAGCTGATCTCTCTAAGTTACTCTGGGTTTTCTACAGCTGATCTCTCTAAGTTACTCCCTCTGGGTTTTCTACAGCTGATCTCTCTAAGTTACTCTGGGTTTTCTACAGCTGATCTCTCTAAGTTACTCTGGGTTTTCTACAGCTGATCTCTCTAAGTTACTCTGGGTTTTCTACAGCTGATCTCTCTAAGTTACTCTGGGTTTTCTACAGCTGATCTCTCTAAGTTACTCCCTCTGGGTTTTCTACAGCTGATCTCTCTAAGTTACTCCCTCTGGGTTTTCTACAGCTGATCTCTCTAAGTTACTCTGGGTTTTCTACAGCTGATCTCTCTAAGTTACTCTGGGTTTTCTACAGCTGATCTCTCTAAGTTACTCTGGGTTTTCTACAGCTGATCTCTCTAAGTTACTCTGGGTTTTCTACAGCTGATCTCTCTAAGTTACTCCCTCTGGGTTTTCTACAGCTGATCTCTCTAAGTTACTCCTGGGTTTTCTACAGCTGATCTCTCTAAGTTACTCTGGGTTTTCTACAGCTGATCTCTCTAAGTTACTCTGGGTTTTCTACAGCTGATCTCTCTAAGTTACTCTGGGTTTTCTACAGCTGATCTCTCTAAGTTACTCCCTCTGGGTTTTCTACAGCTGATCTCTCTAAGTTACTCCTGGGTTTTCTACAGCTGATCTCTCTAAGTTACTCTGGGTTTTCTACAGCTGATCTCTCTAAGTTACTCCCTCTGGGTTTTCTACAGCTGATCTCTCTAAGTTACTCTGGGTTTTCTACAGCTGATCTCTCTAAGTTACTCTGGGTTTTCTACAGCTGATCTCTCTAAGTTACTCTGGGTTTTCTACAGCTGATCTCTCTAAGTTACTCTGGGTTTTCTACAGCTGATCTCTCTAAGTTACTCTGGGTTTTCTACAGCAGATCTCTCTAAGTTACTCTGGGTTTTCTACAGCTGATCTCTCCTCACATAGAGGCCTTTGACATTGGAAACACTGTGTTTAAATAAAATAAATAAATAGGATTATTAGTTGTAACCTATTGTTTTTGATGGAATTCTTCTTCTTCTTCCTAATAACATGATGATTATTATTATTGTTGTTATTCTATTATTATTTTTCTGGGACAGGAGGAGAAGTCTGCCACCAGCTCAGAGGTTGTGTCGGCGGTAGAGGAGCAGGATAACTCCGACTCTTCCCCTCCGCAGAAGAAGATGCGTCGACTGCAGAGCGGGATGTACTCCTGTGACCTGTGTGACAAGATCTTCCAGAAGAGCAGCTCCCTGCTCAGGCATAAATACGAACACACAGGTAAACAATATGGCCACTGGCTGAGGATCCACTGGGTCAGGGGCCGTATATATCAAGGGTCTCAGAAAGCCTTGTGTCGACCTGCCGCTAACTTCTCCTTTGTCCTAATATTGTACACATTCTGATTGAGCCCACATTTCGGGAAAAATCTTTACATGTGGTATTAGAATGTGTCTCTTATCTGTATTGTGACCACATTTCCTGGTTCCTTCCTGTATGCAATTTAAAAAAAATCTATTCTCCTCAAATAATATTTATTTATTTTAAGCCACATATTGATACCATAAGTCAATGGTGCCACCTGTCAATGATTTAGAAGGCAGAATAATTAGGATTTAAATGGTTTCACTGTCCAGATTCGTTTACACTTGTAATATATCCAGACATACTGTGTGTCTGACTACCTCTGGGAGGTGGGCAGGAAGATCTGATTACAATCAGTTCACAATGCGTATTTTAACCATCTACACCTGTCTGAAAATGTGGGCACAATCAGAATGTGGACATCATCTGGACAAAAGATACATGTTAGAACCAGGTATAAACGGGGCTATAGTTGTAATGCTGATTGATTTAGGATCAGTTTAGCCTTTTAGATCACAATAAATACGATTACGCGGACAGGATCCTAGACCAGCCCTGCTACTGTGAGATGCTTGCTACGTACAGCCCCAGGTGTGGTGGAATTATTTGTTTGTTAGTTTTTAATGAGAGCTGCTCTCAGCCTTATACCACTCCATCTCATCAGCACTATGAGACATTACTTCACCTGCGTGATATGAATGGGGATAACATTGACAGGCATTTAAAAGACCAAGGGCTCTAGTCAAACCGTATAGTGGAAATAATTACAGAGTGATTGAAATTGGAAAGCAATGTTCCCGTGTTAGCGGAGACTGCGTTCAGGGTAAACCAAGGGGCAGGCAACCAGATTCAGCCTCAGGACGATTTTTGTCAGAGTGGAGAGTTGGGGGGCCGGAACATAATTATAATAATTTGTACAGTGCAAATTGACCACAAGTAAGCCCAGAAAGATAATGTATTTTAAAATAACAATCATTAAATATCTTGATTACATTGAGGCACGGTCACATCTTTTTCTTCCTGGGAATACTTGGTGAACAGATTTTCTAAATGAAACACATTTTTTGCTGAATTCCTGGTGATTTTTGTATTTTTTGACCAAAAACGAAATATAGATAATTTTTTGGGGGCCACACAAACTTTGCCTGTCAGTTTTGGTCCACGGGCCGTCTGTTGCCGACCCTTGCGGTAAATGCTGAATATGTTGGCTCAATCGGGAATTACTTTGAATAGAACCCTATAATTTGTATCTGTCTACTGCTTTCGTTATGGAGAAACCAGGCAGCTTTTCCCTGAATTTGGTATAACAGCCTAATATCGCCCTCTTAAACCGCTTAATGTCCTCTTCAACCACATAATGTTCTCTTTGTAACGATTCTCGTCCTCTTCGTCTGAGGAGTATGAAGGATCGGACCAATATGCAGCGTGGTAAGTGTTCGTCATATTTTAATAATAAACTGAACACTACAAAATACAAAAATAACAAAGTGAATGAAAACGAAAAACGAAACAGTCCTGAATGGTGACACAAACACAAACCCAGGAAACAACCACCCACAACCAAAATGGGGAAAACAGGCTACCTAAATATGATTCTCAATCAGAGACAACGATCGACAGCTGCCTCTGATTGAGAACCATATCAGGCCAGACATAGAAATACAACAACATAGAAAACAGAACATAGACTACCCACCCCAACTCACGCCCTGACCAACCTAACACGAAGACATAAAAAGAAACTATGGTCAGAACGTGACACTCTTAAACCGCCTAATGTCCTCTTAAACCACCTAATGTCCTCTTAAACCACCTAATGTCCTCTTAAACCACCTAATGTCCTCTTAAACCGCCTAATGTCCTCTTAAACCACCTAATGTCCTCTTAAACCACCTAATGTCCTCTTAAACCGCCTAATGTCCTCTTAAACCACCTAATGTTCTCTTAAACCACCTAATGTCCTCTTACCTAATGTCCTCTTAAACCACCTAATGTCCTCTTAAACCGCCTAATGTCCTCTTAAACCGCCTAATGTCCTCTTAAACCGCCTAATGTCCTCTTAAACCGCCTAATGTCCTCTTAAACCACATAATGTCCTCTTAAACCACCTAATGTCCTCTTAAACCACCTAATGTCCTCTTAAACCACCTAATGTCCTCTTAAACCGCCTAATGTTCTCTTAAACCGCCTAATGTCCTCTTAAACCACCTAATGTTCTCTTAAACCACCTAATGTCCTCTTACCTAATGTCCTCTTAAACCACCTAATGTCCTCTTAAACCGCCTAATGTCCTCTTAAACCGCCTAATGTCCTCTTAAACCGCCTAATATCCTCTTAAACCGCCTAATGTCCTCTTAAACCACATAATGTCCTCTTAAACCACCTAATGTCCTCTTAAACCACCTAATGTCCTCTTAAACCGCCTAATGTTCTCTTAAACCGCCTAATGTCCTCTTAAACCGCCTAATGTCCTCTTAAACCACTTAATGTCCTCTTAAACCACATAATGTCCTCTTAAACCGCCTAATGTCCTCTTAAACCGCCTAATGTCCTCTTAAACCATCTAACGTCCTCTTAAAACACCTAATGTCCTCTTGAAACCACATTAATTATTGCTAATGAGTTGTGTGGCTCAACCCCCTTTGACAAGATTTGGCGTTAATCACTCTGGATTGTGTCCTAAATGGCAACATATTCCCTATATAGTGCACTTCTTTCGACCAGAGCCCTATAGGAAATACAGTGCAATTTGGGACGCACGTCTGGCCTGGCTTAGGACAAGCAGGCAGAGTCCAAATTATTTCAGAAAGGGGCTAGAGCGGTGCTTAATGGCCCGTTGGATGGGCCCAGTTGATCTTCGTCCCAAATGGCACCCTATTCCCTTTATAGTGAACTACTTTTGATGAGGGCCCATAGGGCAATGGTCTAAAGTAGTGTACTATGTAGGGAATAGGGTGCCAAAGGGCTCTGGTCAAAAGTAGTGCACTATGTAGGGAATAGGGTGCCTTCTGGGATGAAACGCCCTCATCCCTCCTTCCTGGGTTCAATGAGACCCAGGTCCAGAAGAACGTATCAGCATCAGGCAGCTAGTTTGATCTACATCTCCACAAATAATGTTTGTTTATTTTACTGAATTATTTTACCATTGCAACAGACCTGCTAGAATCCTTTTAGGGGATTTTTTTGGAGTGGTTTACGTATTTGTGAGAGTTTTTGTTATGATATTGTTTTCATAACAAGTGCAGTTGGTTTCACAGTTAGGAAGTCTGCAGGCAGGTCAGTGTAATGTAGATTGTAGGAAGTGATACCAGGCGGGCTGCAGGCAGGTCAGTGTAATGTAGATTGTAGGAAGTGATACCAGGCAGGCAGGCTGCAGGCAGGTCAGTGTAATGTAGATTGTAGGAAGTGATACCAGGCAGGCAGGCTGCAGGCAGGTCAGTGTAATGTAGATTGTAGGAAGTGATACCAGGCAGGCAGGCTGCAGGCAGGTCAGTGTAATGTAGATTGTAGGAAGTGATACCAGGCAGGCAGGCTGCAGGCAGGTCAGTGTAATGTAGATTGTAGGAAGTGATACCAGGCAGGCAGGCTGCAGAACTAATGTAATGGTAAAAGCAGTTCACACACACACAGTGCAAATCAAGAGTAATGGGTTTCAGATCGATTTCTGTTGTAATTTCTGGATGAGTTTGAAAGAGATTGAAACACTGAACCCTCGTGTGTTTCTGTTTTCTGTTTTCTGGATGAGTTTGAAAGAGATTGAAACACTGAACCCTCGTGTGTTTCTGTTTTCTGTTTTCTGGATGAGTTTGAAAGAGATTGAAACGCTGAACCCTCGTGTGTTTCTGTTTTCAGGAAAACGACCACATGAGTGCGGCATCTGCGACAAAGCCTTCAAACACAAGCACCACTTGATTGAACACACGCGACTGCACTCCGGAGAGAAGCCCTACCGCTGTGACAAGTGTGGCAAGTGTTTCTCCCACTCTGGCTCCTACAGCCAGCACATGAACCACCGATACTCCTACTGCAAGAAGGAGCCCCGGGGAGGGCGGCAGGGGGGACGCCAGCTCGGGATGAGCCCCGAAATGAGTCCTCAAACAGAAGAGCAGCAGTCAGACAGCCGACCCACCTCCCCACCTTCCCAACTGGACTCAGACGAGAGGGAGAGTGAGGAGGAGCTGGAGGAAGAGGAGGGCATGGCGGCCATGAGCATGGACGACATACGGGTGGTGCAAGTGGGTGAGGATGACGAGGAGAGTGAGATCTACGAGGTGGAGGAGTTTGGGGGGGAGAGGCAAGAGGAGGAGGAAGGGAGCAGAGAGGAAGAGGAGGGGGAGGAAGAGATCAGAGAGGAAGAGGAGGGGGAGGAAGGGAGCAGAGAGGAAGAGGAGGGGGAGGAAGAGATCAGAGAGGAAGAGAAGGGGGAGGAAGGGAGCAGAGAGGAAGAGAAGGGGGAGGAAGAGATCAGAGAGGAAGAGGAGGGGGAGGAAGGGAGCAGAGAGGAAGAGGAGGAAGAGATCAGAGAGGAAGAGGAGGGGGAGGAAGGGAGCAGAGGGGAAGAGAAGGGGGAGGAAGGGAGCAGAGAGGAAGAGGAAGGGGAGGAAGGGAGCAGAGGGGAAGAGGAGGGAGTACAGCAGAAGCAGGTGTGTGAAGAAGAGCAGAACGAGGAAGGGAGGAGAGAGGAGGCACACCAGGAGGAGGTGGAAGAGGAAGGGAGTAGAGAGGAGGAGGCAGGAGGAGGAGGCAGAGGAGGAGGAGGAGGAAGAGGAAGGGAGTAGAGAGGAGGAGGCACACCAGGAAGAGGAAGGGAGGAGAGAGGAGGAGGCACACCAGGAGGAGGAAAAGGAAGGGAGTAGAGAGGAGGAGGCACACCAGGAGGAGGAAGAGGAAGGGAGGAGAGAGGAGGAGGCACACCAGGAGGAGGAAAAGGAAGGGAGTACAGAAGAGGAGTTACCCCAGGAGGAGGAAGAGGAAGGGAGGAGAGAGGAAGAGGAAGGGAGGAGAGAGGAGGAGGCACACCAGGAGGAGGAAGAGGAAGGGAGGAGAGAGGAGGAGGCACACCAGGAGGAGGTGGAGGAAAAGGAAGGGAGGAGAGAGGAGGAGGAGGTTAGTAAAGAGGAGTCTCTACAGCAGGAGGATGTGTGTGAGGAAGAGGAGGTGATGGAGGTACAGGTGATGGGAGGTGTAGAGGAGGAAAAGGAGGAGGATGGAGTGGCAGAGAAGGAAACCTTTGTAACAGAGGAAGCTATGGAAACGGAGGACAAAGAACCGCATGTGGACAAGGAGGACATCCTGGCGGAGGGGTTGGAAACCGGACAGAAAGAAACAGAGGAAGGCAAGATGAACGGTGAATGAATAAAATACATTCTCTGACAACAAAAAAATGGAAATCCTAGGTGTCAAGTAGCAGGAGAGGAAAATCTTGTGTTGTCGTCAAAAGAAGAGATAAAACAACCATGGTGCCGTGTTGATGCTGTGTGTCGGTCCTCTACTGTGTTGACCCCAGGTGTGCCTGAGATAGACTACAAAGAAGGGACTTTTTCTCCTGTTAAAAAAAATCGGTGTTACCTTGTTTATAGACGTATTATACTTCTTTTTTTTTTTTTAAGTTACAGCTGACCTTTCAATTATTTTGTTACTGAGAGTGAGACATCTGATCCCAGGTCATTTCTGTTTGTCAGTGTTATTTTTGACTAATTTTGCCACTCTTGTTTTAACCTTTTAATCTGTACAGTTGTAAGAAACATTTCTATACATTTCTATTGCCAATGATGATGTTTGCTAAAATCAGTATTTTATTGAGTTGTAAAAAAAACAAACACAAAACAACTGCACTACAGTAATCCTGGTTTACCTATGGATACGACATGCCTCATGATGTGTTGTCCACCCTTCAGTATTATTCTGTTCACACTAGCTGTACATCCTCTTCATGTTAGCTGACGTTAGCATAGCATTTTGTTTTCAGTTGGTTTGTTAACATTAAGAAGAAAAGAGGATTCTGGGGGTATGGGTGGGAGGGGTTAGCCTGAGTGCCAGTATGTTAGTGCTATCATGCCAACTCCTCATTATTCACTGCCATGTTTGGCTTGACAAGGACAGCAATGGAATTGGCAAGAGCACAAACAGATCTGGGACCAGGCTATGTGGGGGGGGGGGTTGATGTGATATCTGTCTGACATCATAACCAAACTGTCCTATCAGGGAAAAGTAGTATGACAACCTCAAAGCCAGCATTCGTAACCATGCTTGTCCTTGTTTGTGTCCCAATAATCTCTCCTTCCTCCTGAGGGGGGAACCTGTTCACTGATCCCCATAAATCTAAAAGCATTGGATTGGTGGAGACCTGGGCTAGCTAGATTATAGCATTTTACACAATATTTCTTACACCAGTCATTTCCTTTCAAAGTCCTTGAAGGGAAGTTATCAAGTGCACACTTTTAGAGAAAGGGGAGATTATTGGGACGTAACCCTAGTTATCAGTTGGTTTGGTTAGTTTTTAATCAGTGACCATCAGTGTCGTAGGGTCATATGAAGTAGGAGGGGTGTAGATATGTGCTCTACCCCGCCCCAATATCTCCAGCCTTATGCAAGACCAGACCTGTGTGCTGTAAGTGCCATTGAACAGTGTTCTTTGTACCCCAACAGATGTAGTCAGTATGTATTTTCTGCGCAAGGCCCATATTGATTCATGTTTGTTTACTTGGTTGGACTCATTTTCACTAGGTTCAGTTGGGGTTCGTCCCAAAAGGCACACTTCAGTATTCCCTTTATAGTGCACTATAGGGCTCTGGTTAAAAGTAGTACAGTAGGGAATACAAGACGATAGCATGAAAAGGACTCCTTCGTGTGTGCGTGAACAAAGATGAACAGAGAGAAAATAGGACGAATATCAAAAAGGTTTTTACAGGATTTAAGGGGATATTCCTGTGTTGGAGCATCCGACATTATTAGATGAGTGCACTTGTTTTACAAAATGGTGGCAAGCTAACCCGCACTTCAGGTAACAAACGTTAGTGAATGTGGTCCCTGTGTTTTATGAAGTGTTTCAGTTGATTTGACCTTTACAGTGTTACAGAATTATTTTCAGTTTGGTTTTTAGTTTTTAGTTTTTTATATGTGTGTGTCCTGTGTATGTTTTCAACAATGGCAGTATTAGAAACCTTTTCCATGAGGAAAGCGTACCTGTTTAGTTTTTAGAGGACTTTTTATATTTACGTGTCTTATTTTTCTATTTCTTTATGCTTATTTATTACACACATTGTAGTGTACAATAGTGTAGTGTGAATTGATACAATAATATATTTTAGTATGAAAAATGATTTGAAGGTCATTGAATCCAGAGTAGGAAGTGGCGCTCTGGGGGCTATGAAGTTTGTTTTGAAAAAAGTATTAACATGAAAAGAAGAAATAAATGAAGAGAGAAACGGAAAGCGTTTCATCCATCAGGCTCGCTGGTTAGACTGACCTGTTCTTACTGTGATATGAAGCTACTGAAAAATAACTGTGTGACTAAAACGCATGAGTCCTTGCTGTTGTAATGAAGGATTGATCTCGTTATGAAGATGTACGGAACTCCTATTTTTTTTTTCAAAGCCAAAATTAGATTCTCATACCCTTTGTCGTTCTGTTTTGTGCCAATTTGTTACGTTGTACTGTTATATGTCAGATGCTACAATTTGTTTTATACATTTCCTGTTTAATCTGTTTGTTTTTATAGTTGTTTTATTTTTATTTTTTTGCTCAATTTTTTTATGACTTCCCATCACAATAAAATACAAGAAAGCATTTCTGAGATGGGGTGAACTTAATTTTTTATTTTTTTTCATGTAAATATAAAACGGTTTAATTCCTCAACTGTATTGTTTGGTTGCCTTTTAGTTCCTAATGGGAGTCCGGAGACAATAGTTAATGTATTGATGCTTGTTAGTAGATATATATGGTTGTATCCAGTAGAGGCTGCTGAAGGGAGGACAGTTCATAATAAAGGCCAGAATGGAATGGAATGTGTTTGATACCATTCCATTCCCTCCATTCCAGACATTATTATGAGCCGTCCTCCCCTCAGCAGCCTCCACTGTTTGTATCAGATTAACACAAGTCTGTACTCTGACTATCAACAATGAGCCTTTTAAACGTAATTTATACTTGAGCCGTCCGCCTCGGCGTTTATCTCGGATGCGAACGTCAGGGAAATAGCCTTTAAAGGCGCAATGTGGGAAGTGCAGTGCTCAGCGCTGCGACGCATCTTTGAATTAAATACCTGACTGTATTTCCTAAATGTTATCTGTTCTGCCAGTTATATTTCCGGTCTAAATGTGATCTATAAAGGAGATTACAGTTCTGACACTGAGCCAGTTTGTGGAGTCCAGTGCCTCCTGGGAAATGTCAAGTTCATTTTCACTTAAGAGCTACTGAACTTAATAAGCAACTTCTCCATTTGAACACGGCCTACGTGGCATCGGTATGATTTAGAAACATGTATTCTACTGTCAACATGGACTACAAAGTGTAAATAGGATCATTTTTGGTCATAAAGTAATTCTCGCCAAAACTCAGATATTTAGGGGGGGGAAAG
Source organism: Salvelinus alpinus (assembly GCF_045679555.1). NCBI lineage: Eukaryota > Metazoa > Chordata > Actinopteri > Salmoniformes > Salmonidae > Salvelinus > Salvelinus alpinus. The sequence goes on from NC_092108.1 coordinate 12,255,817, forward strand.
TATGTCACGGAAAGAAGGGTACTGTAAGAGTTTTCCTCTGGTTTATTTAAAGCCTGCCCACATGTCCACAGCTAGCAGCACCCATGTAATCATCAATTCAGAGTAGCTGCACGAGACCCAATTGTAATTCATATGGTCAATTTGGTTTGACATTCGATATCCCTATGGGGCTAGTTAAGGACCATCAGTAAATGACACAATGTACATGGGACAATATTTAAAATTTTCAATATGTCCAACTTTCAATGACTTAAAAACCTCAAACCAACTATAAATTGTAGAAATTAATTTACAAATATTGAAATAATTGAATGAGAAAACTAAAATGTGTGCAACATGAAAATATTCTCTCATTTGCATTGTGTAATTTGTTGACGGTCCCTACCTAGCCCCAGAGATAGGCTATCCAAAGTCAAACCAACTTTTCCACGGTCGCACACCGGCTGAAGCTAATTGGTGAAAGAAGTTGGCTAGCTTGCTACAGTAGCTTGTCCAGGCTACTTCCAGACACAATAACTGGTTAGACTGTTTCAAGTTATCTAGAAGGGTGAGTGACTGTAATTGTGTGCTGTTTTGGCAGTGTGAAAATACAAACGCTTCCCACGTTTGAACACACAAGAGACACACACATCAAAGCACGCCTCCACAACCCAAATCTTATTATCAGTCACATTTCCTAAATCAGGAGAATTTAAACCAATGCTAAATCAGGAGAATTTAAACCGATGCTAAATCAGGAGAATTTAAACCGATGCTAAATCAGGAGAATTTAAACCGATGCTAAATCAGGAAGTTCAGCCCCGCATTAAAAGGGAAAAACACACACCAGCCGAATATAAAATCAAACTGATTTAAACACACACACTATAATCCCATTATTACTCTACATTTAACCCAAACTCTAACCCTTGCAGTTGAGGAAAATAGTAAGTAACTATACGGTGATGTAGTGGAGGTGAGTCGGACTCACATTCGCGACGTTCGGACTCGCATAGCCCTGCCTGCTGCTTCAAATCAATGTCACCCTTGGCCCAAAGGGTAAATTGCCACTTGGCCTAGTGGTTAAGACGTTGGTTTCCCAAGCGGGAGAGTGGGGTTAGGTATGGGTGCTGTAATCATTCATAGGAGCTGTTATCCAAACTGACTGCAATAACTCACACATGTTTAATGTCCAGTTAGCATGACTCAGCATACCGTATATGCGGTACCGTAACGTTGATGTGCAGTTAGCATGACTCAGCATACAGTATATGCGGTACCGTAACGTTGATGTGCAGTTAGCATGACTCAGCATACAGTATATGCGGTACCGTAACGTTGATGTGCAGTTAGCATGACTCAGCATACAGTATATACGGTACAGTAATGTTAATGTCCAGTTAGCATGACTCAGCATACAGTATATGAAATCAAATGTATTTGTCACATGCGCTGAATACAACAGGTGTAGAAATGCCTACATACAAGCCCTTACCTAACAATGCAGTTTTAAGAAAATAGAGTTAAAGAAATATTTACTAAATAATCTAAAGAAAAAGGGGGGGGGGGAAGTTACACAATAAAATAACAACAATGAGGCTATATACAGGGTGTACTGGTACTGAGTCAATGTGCGGGGGTACAGGTTAGTCAAGGTCATTTGTACGTGGAGGTAGCGGTGAAGTGACTATGCATAGATAATAAACAGCGAGTAGCAGCAGTGTAAAAACAAAGGGGCGGGGTGTCAATGTAAATATTCCGGGTGGTCATTTGATTCATTGTTCAGCAGTCTTATGGCTTTAGAAGCTGTAGCCTTTTGGACCTAGACTTGGCGCTCCGGTACCGCTTGCAGTGCGGTAGCAGAGAGAACAGTCTATGACTTGGATGACTGGAGTCTTTAACAATTTTTTTGACCTTCCTCTGACAACGCCTAGTATATAGGTGATGTACTGGGCCGTACGCACTACCCTCTGTAGCGTCTTACGTCGGATGCCGAGCAGTTGCCATACCAGGCGGTGATGCAACCGGTCAAGATGCTCTCGATGGTGCAGCTGTAGAACTTTTTGAGGACCTGGGGACCCATGCCAAATCTTTTCAGTCTCCTGAGGGGGAAAATACGTTGTCGTGCCCTCTTCACAACTTTCCTGGTGTGTTTGGACCTGTTTGGACCTTGATATTTTGTTAGTGATGTGGACACCAAGGAACTTGAAGCTCTCGACCCGCTCCACTACAGCCCGTCGATATGAATGGGGGCGTGTTCGGCCCTCCTTTTCCTGTAGTCCACGATCATCTCCTTTGTGTTGCTCACATTGAGGGAGAGGTTGTTGTCCTGGCACCACACTGCTAGGTCTCTGACCTCCTTCTTATAGGATGTCTCATCATTGTCGGTGATCAGGCCTACCACTGTTGTGTCGTCAGCAAACCTAATGATGGTGTTGGAGTCATGCTTGGCCATGCAGTCGTGGGTGAACAGGGAGTACAGGAGGAGACTAAGTACACACCCCTGAGGGGCCCCAGTGTTGAGGATCAGCGTGGCAGACGTGTTGTTGCCTACCCTTACCACCTGGGGGCGGCCCGTCAGGAAGTCCAGGATCCAGTTGCAGAAGGAGGTGTTTAGTCACAGGGTCCTTAGCTTAGTGATTAGCTTTGTGGGCGCTATGGTGTTGAACTCTGAGCTGTAGTCAATGAATAGCATTCTCACATAGGTGTTCCTTTTGTCCAGTTGGGAAAAGGCAGTGTGGAGTACGATTGAGATTAATAATCTGTTGATCTGTTTGGGTGGTATGCGAATTGGAGTGGGTCTAGGGGTTCTGGGATGATGGTGTTGATGTGAGCAATGACCAGCCTTTCAACGTACTTCATGGCTACCGACGTGTGCTACGGGGCATTACCTTCGCTTTCTTGGGCACAGGGACTATGGTGGTCTGCTTGAAACATGTATGTATTACAGAATCGGTCAGGGAGAGGTTGAAAACGTCAGTGAAGACACTTGCCAGCTGGTCAGAGGATGCTCTGAGTTCACGTCCTGGTAATCCATCTGGCCCCGCGGCCTTGTGAATGTTGACCTGTTTGAAGGTCTTGCTCACATTGGCTATGGAGAGCGTGATCACACAGTTGTTCAGAACAGCTGGTGCTCTCATGCATCCTTCAGTGTTGCTTGCCTCGAAGCGAGCATAAAAGGCATTTAGTCCGTCTGGTAGGCTTGCCTCACTGTGCAGCTCACGGCTGGATTTCCGTTTGTAGTCCATAATAGTTTGCAAGCCCTGACACATCCGACGAGCGTCAGAGCTGGTGTAGTAGGATTCAATCTTTGACCTCTATTGATGCTTTGCCTGTTTGATGGTTCATCTGAGGGCATAGCGGGATTTCTTGTAAGCGTCCAGATTAGTGTCCCCCTCCGTTAAAGCGGCAGCTCTAGCCTTTAGCTCGGTGCGGATGTTGCCTTTAATCCATGGCTTCTGGTTGGGATATGTAAGTACAGTCACTGTGGGGATGATGTCGTCGATGCACTTATTGATGAAGCCAATGACTGAGGTGGTGTACTCCTCAATGCCATTGAATGAATCCCTGAACATGTTCCAGTCTGTGGTAGCAAAACAGTCCTGTAGCGTAGCATCCGCGTCAGCTGACCACTTCCGTATTGAGCGAGTCACTGGTACTTCCTGCTTTAGTTATTGCTTGTAAGCAGGAGTCGGGAGGATAGAATTATGGTCAGATTTTCCATATACGGCACAGTAACATTAATGTCCACTTAGCATGACTCATAATACAGTATATACGGTACCGTAACGTTGATGTCCAGTTAGCATAACTCAGCATACAGTAACGTGTTATCATCCAGTTAATTCAAAAGGTGCATGGTAACAGTTGAATAAAATTAGAAAAAAAGAAGAGAAAAAAGATAGCGAACGCTTTTTAGAGATGTAAAGTTTATAAAAGAGCAGTGTTAGAGAAGGTTAGAGACGTAGCGTTTATAAAAGAGCAGTGTTAGAGAAGGTTAGAGACGTAGCGTTTATAAAAGAGCAGTGTTAGAGAAGGTTAGAGACGTAGCGTTTATAAAAGAGCAGTGTTAGAGAAGGTTAAAGACGTAAAGTTTATAAAAGAGCAGTGTTAGAGAAGGTTAGAGACGTAGAGTTTATAAAAGACCAGTGTTAGAGAAGGTTAAAGACGTAAAGTTTATAAAAGAGCAGTGTTAGAGAAGGTTAGAGACGTAGCGTTTATAAAAGAGCAGTGTTAGAGAAGGTTAGAGATGTAAAGTTTATAAAAGAGCAGTGTTAGAGAAGGTTAGAGACGTAGCGTTTATAAAAGAGCAGTGTTAGAGAAGGTTAGAGACGTAGCGTTTATAAAAGAGCAGTGTTAGAGAAGTTTAGAGACGTAGCGTTTATAAAAGAGCAGTGTTAGAGAAGGTTAGAGACGTAAAGTTTATAAAAGAGCAGTGTTAGAGAAGGTTAGAGACGTAGCGTTTATAAAAGAGCAGTGTTAGAGAAGGTTAGAGACGTAGCGTTTATAAAAGAGCAGTGTTAGAGAAGGTTAGAGACGTAGCGTTTATAAAAGAGCAGTGTTAGAGAAGTTTAGAGACGTAAAGTTTATAAAAGAGCAGTGTTAGAGAAAGTTAGAGACGTAGCGTTTATAAAAGAGCAGTGTTAGAGAAGGTTAGAGACGTAGCGTTTATAAAAGAGCAGTGTTAGAGAAGGTTAGAGATGTAAAGTTTATAAAAGAGCAGTGTTAGAGAAGGTTAGAGACGTAGCGTTTATAAAAGAGCAGTGTTAGAGAAGGTTAGAGACGTAGCGTTTATAAAAGAGCAGTGTTAGAGAAGTTTAGAGACGTAGCGTTTATAAAAGAGCAGTGTTAGAGAAGGTTAGAGACGTAAAGTTTATAAAAGAGCAGTGTTAGAGAAGGTTAGAGACGTAAAGTTTATAAAAGAGCAGTGTTAGAGAAGGTTAGAGACGTAGCGTTTATAAAAGAGCAGTGTTAGAGAAGGTTAGAGACGTAGCGTTTATAAAAGAGCAGTGTTAGAGAAGTTTAGAGACGTAAAGTTTATAAAAGAGCAGTGTTAGAGAAAGTTAGAGACGTAGCGTTTATAAAAGAGCAGTGTTAGAGAAGGTTAGAGACGTAGCGTTTATAAAAGAGCAGTGTTAGAGAAGGTTAGCGACGTAGCGTTTATGAAAGAGCAGTGTTAGAGAAGGTTAGAGACGTAGCGTTTATAAAAGAGCAGTGTTAGAGAAGGTTAGCGACGTAGCGTTTATAAAAGAGCAGTGTTAGAGAAGGTTAGAGACGTAGCGTTTATAAAAGAGCAGTGTTAGAGAAGGTTAGCGACGTAGCGTTTATGAAAGAGCAGTGTTAGAGAAGGTTAGAGACGTAGCGTTTATGAAAGAGCAGTGTTAGAGAAGGTTAGAGACGTAAAGTTTATAAAAGAGCAGTGTTAGAGAAGGTTAGAGACGTAGCGTTTATAAAAGAGCAGTGTTAGAGAAGGTTAGAGACGTAAAGTTTATAAAAGAGCAGTGTTAGAGAAGGCTTCACTTGACAGAAACTCCCCTGTGTGTATCAGAGTACTATCACACACACACTTGCACATGTGAACACATGAGGACTGATATGTTCATCTAAAAACATGTCCACCATCAACACAAGGCAAAGGTCGTTCAGGTTACGTTTGTTGATACTGCAATTTCATTATAAGAGTGTTTTGATGAGAGAGAGCACATTCCTTCTGACCTTTGTGATGGAAAATAGGATTATAAATCAATTATAGACTTTCATACCAAATAAATAGAATGGAATCTCTTGAAATAATAACACATATTATTATTAAATAGGCATGTCTATGTTCTGTTTGCTGTGTCACATGGTTATTACAGGACCATAAAAAATCTGATGAAAGTGATCATGAGGTGAATCAGTTTGATTTACCAATTTGTTGTTAGGCTTCATATCTGTACATGCACACACACAAACACACAGACAGGCACACACACCGACACAAACACAGACTAGTGCTAACATCAGTAACGTGCACACATTCACACCATTATCCATCAACACAAGACAAAGGTCTTTCAGCTGTTGCTTGTTGATACCGTATACCACCATGTGGCTCATTGCTGAGAGAGCACATTTCTGTTTTACTTTGTTAATGGAAAATATTTAATTGTAAATAATTAATGCACTTCCAATCCTAATGATTAGAATGTTATATTATGAATTAAAACCTACTTACTTAAGCCCATCGCCAATTGGGGAGCATCAGCCTTCAACTTTGACTCTCATGAAGTAATAAAGTTAGATGGAAAACATACAATGATTCTATTATTTTCTAATCTATTTTAATAACAAATGAGACCAAAAAACCAAGGTAATTATATTATAAATCTGATATTGACATTTAGGCATTATTTGATGTGTTTGCTGGGTAATGTGGTTAATACAGGACCACAGAAATCAAATTAAAGTAATCAGTTTGATTTACCACCTTGTTGTTAGACTTCATATCTACACGTGTCCCAGTTATCACCAGGTCATGGTTGAAGAGGACAGGATATAAAGGGGACAACTGAGACTCCAAAATAACAGCAGAAATAACCACAAGAAGAGGACATCATCATCCAGGAATGAGAATGAAGAGTGTTGTATCTCTGCTGGTGTTGCTGCACTGCTGTCTGTCTGGAGCCCAGGTCCACAAAGACAGAGATGGAGTCAGTGTGAATGAGATCCAGCAGGTTGACTATGAGGACAGAGAGAGCAGAGGGAATGACATTCAGACGGACAAACAGAGAGCTGAAGCTGCATTAACACACAGCCAGCAAACCTGCCAGCCTGACATCCACACTGTGCTGAGAGAGATGAGCACCATGATGGCAGAGCAGAGAGTTGAGCTGAGACACACAAAGACTGAACTGGGAGCCATGGAGGCCCGACTGAGAGACAGTGAGAGCCGACTGACAGACAGTGAGAGCCGACTGACAGCCAGTGAGAGCCGACTGACAGCCAGTGAGAGCCGACTGACAGCCAGTGAGAGCCGACTGACAGCCAGTGAGAGTCAACTGACAGCCAGTGAGAGTCGACTGACAGACAGTGAGGGCCGACTGACAGACAGTGAGAGCCGACTGACAGACAGTGAGAGCCGACTGAGAGACAGTGAGAGCCGACTGACAGACAGTGAGAGCCGACTGACAGACAGTGAGAGCCGACTGACAGACAGTGAGAGCCGACTGACAGACAGTGAGAGCCGACTGACAGACAGTGAGAGCCGACTGACAGCCAGTGAGAGCCGACTGACAGACAGTGAGAGCCGACTGAGAGACAGTGAGAGCCGACTGACAGCCAGTGAGAGCCGACTGACAGACAGTGAGAGCCGACTGACAGCCAGTGAGAGCCGACTGACAGACAGTGAGAGCCGACTGACAGACAGTGAGAGCCGACTGACAGACAGTGAGAGCCGACTGACAGACAGTGAGAGCCGACTGACAGACAGTGAGAGCCGACTGACAGCCAGTGAGAGCCGACTGACAGACAGTGAGAGCCGACTGACAGACCGTGAGAGCCGACTGACAGACAGTGAGAGCCGACTGACAGACAGTGAGAGCCGACTGACAGACAATGAGAGCCGACTGACAGCCAGTGAGAGCCGACTGACAGACAGTGAGAGCCGACTGAGAGACAGTGAGAGTCGACTGACAGACAGTGAGAGCCGACTGACAGACAGTGAGAGCCGACTGACAGACAGTGAGAGCCGACTGACAGACAGTGAGAGCCGACTGACAGACAGTGAGAGCCGACTGACAGACAGTGAGAGCCAGGTGGAGGAACTGAACGTCCAGCTGAAATCCAAAGTGGAGGATCTGACCAAAAGGAATGAAGGTAAATCTGAATAAAAAGTTAAATCAGGACTAAAATCAAGCAAAATATAACTATTGTAAAATAGATTGTGTCTGTGTCTGTAAAATGTGTATAGTATGTACAGTTGTGGCCAAAAGTTTTGAGAATTTCACAAATATTAATTTTCAAAGTCTGCTGCCTCAGTTTGTATGATTGCAATTTGCATATACTCCAGAATGTTATGAAGAGTGATCAGATAAATTGCAATTAATTGCAAAGTCCCTCTTTGCCATGCAAATTAACCGAATTCCCCCAAAAACATTTCCATTTCAGCCCTGCCACAAAAGGACCAGCTGGCATCATGTCAGTGATTCTCTCGTTAACACAGGTGTGAGTGTTGATGAGGACAAGGCTGGAGATCACTCTGTCATGCTGATTGAGTTCGAATAACAGACTGGAAGCTTCAAAAGGAGGGTGGTGCTTGGAATCATTGTTCTTCCTCTGTCAAACATGGTTACCTGCAAGGAAACACGTGCCATCATCATTGCTTTGCACAAAAAGGGCTTCACAGGCAAGGATATTGCTGCCAGTAAGATTGCACCTAAATCAACCATTTATCGGATCATCAAGAACTTCAAGGAGAGTGGTTCAATTGCTGTGAAGAAGGCTTCAGGGCGCCCAAGAAAGTCCAGCAAGCGCCAGGATCATCTCCTAAAGTTGATTCAGCTGCGCGATCGGGGCACCACCAGTACAGAGCTTGTCATGAATAAAGAATGGTACCAACACATCCTCCGAGAGCAACTTCTCCCAACCATCAAGGAATAATTTGGTGACAAACAATGCCTTTTCCAGCATGATGGAGCACCTTGCCATAAGGCAAAAGTGATAACTAAGTGGCTCGCGGAACAAAACATTGATATTTTGGGTCCATGGCCAGGAAACTCCCCAGACGTTAATCCCTGTCACGGCCGTCAAAAGGAGGAGACCAAGGCGCAGCGTGGTATGCATACATTCTTCTTTATTGCAAGAATGAACACTGAACAAAACTAACTAAATGAACCGTGAAGCAAAAGAGTGCTGACAGGCAACTACACATAGACAAGAACCGACAAATACCCAAGGGAAAATGGCTACCTAAATATGGTCCCCAATCAGAGACAACGATAAACAGCTGCCTCTGATTGGGAACCATATCAGGCCACCATAGACATATATATACCTAGACCTACAAAACCCCTAGACATACAAAAACCCTAGACAAGACAAAACTAGCATACCCACCCTCGTCACACCCTGACCTAACCAAAATAATAAAGAAAACATAGATAACTAAGGTCAGGGCGTGACAATCCCATTGAGAACTTGTGGTCAACCCTCAAGAGGCGGGTGGACAAACAAAACCCCTAAAATTCTGGCAAACTCCAAGAATTGATTATGCAATAATGTGCTGCCATCAGTCAGGATGTGGCCCAGAAGTTAATTGACAGCATGCCAGGGCGGATTGCAGAGGTCTTGAAAAAGAAGGGTCAACACTGCAAATACTGACTATTTGCATCAACTTTATGTAATTGTCAATAAAAGCCTTTGACACTTATGAAATGCTTGTAATTATACTTCAGTATTCCATAGAAACATCTGACAAAAATATCTAAAGACACTGAAGCAGCAAACTTTGTGGAAATTAATATTTGTGTCATTCTCAAAACTTTTGGCCACGACTGTATAAACTGAAGCTAGAAGCCCAAGTGTTAATGTTTATTAGTTTACTCCATTTGGGGGAGAGGTGGTAGGGTTTGCGGGGAATAATAAAGATATGTTCTAAAAAAAGTGTGTATGTGTATATATGTTTATATATGTGTATATGTATGAATGTTTATATACAGTTGAAGTCGGAAGTTTACATACACTTAGGTCGGTGTCATTAAAACTTGTTTTTTAATCACTCCACAAATTTCTTGTAAACAAACTATAGTTTTGGCAAGTCGGTTAGGACATCTACTTTGTGCATGACATAATGTTTCCAACAATTGTTTACAGACAGATTATTTCACTTATAATTCACTGTATCACAATTCCAGTGGGTCAGAAGTTTACATACACTAAGTTGACTGTGCCTATAAACAGCTTGGAAAATTCCAGAAAATAGTGTCATGGCTTTAGAAGCTTCTGATAGGCTAATTGACATCATTTGAGTCAATTGGAGGTGTACCTGTGGATGTATTTCAAAGCCTACCTTCAAACTCAGTACCTCTTTGCTTGACATCATGGGAAAATCAAAAGAAATCAGCCAAGACCTCAGAAAAAAAAATATTATGGGAAGCTTGTGGAAGGTTACTCGAAACGTTTGACCCAAGTTAAACAATTTAAAGCCAATGCTACCAAGTACTAATTGAGTGTATGTAAACTTCTGACCCACTGTGAATGTGATGAAAGAAATAAAAGCTGAAATAAATCATTCTCTCCACTATTATTCTGACATTTCACATTCTTAAAATAAAGTGGGGATCCTAACTGACCTAAGACAGGGAATTTTTACTAGGACTACATGTCAGGAATTGTGAAAAACTGAGTTTAAATGTATTTGGCTAAGGTGTATGTAAACTTCTGACTTCAACTGTATATGTATGTGGGTATGTGTATGTATGTATATATATATATATATATATATACATATATATACATATATATATATATATATATATGTATATATATATATATATACATATATATACATATATATATATATATATATATACATTTGGGGATATATTTACCCCCAAGATATATGGGGGATTGGAAATGATGCAGACAATTACATTGATGGATGCAACAATCTATCCGCAATATTAAAGCTGATCCACCCCTTAAATAACATTTAAAACATCTGAATAATCTTCTCTAAGTGTGGAGTTTAGACTACAGATGTATTATTGTGATGGTATGCAGCTTTGTCTATTTGGTGAGGTAACATAGAAACTAACATCACTGAGAGTCATGTTGAAGTTCTGAAGAGAAACATGGGAGGAAAATGAAGTATTAGATTTTTTTTTTTTATTATGGTCTGAATGACTGACCTTATTGTTGATAACATGTCTAATCTACACCAACTAGTGTCCAGTTAGATAAAGTAGCGTTGACTCATCTCTGTACCTGGTCAAGGAGGAAACACTGGACCCTTCAACACTGGAACCACCCTGGTCTACAGAAATGTCTACTCAAACATTGGCAATGCTTGTAACCCCACTACTGTAACGTTCTTCGTCGGGAGAACGAGAGGAGGACCAAGATGCAGCGTGGTAAGTATCCATTTTAATAAGGATACTTGAAACAACGAACAAAAACAATAAACCGACAAATGAACGACGACGAAACAGTCCCATATAGTTAACACAAACACAGTAACATGAACAATCACCCACAACCCACAATACAAAACAGGCTACCTAAATATGGTTCCCAATCAGAGACAACGACTAACACCTGCCTCTGATTGAGAACCATATCAGGCCAAACACATAGAAATAGACAAACTAGACATACAACATAGAATGCCCACTCAGATCACACCCTGACCAAACAAAACATAGAAACATACAAAGCAAACTATGGTCAGGGCGTGACAACTACAGGTATAGTTTAATGCATGTGTACAGATTATAAATGTAATAATCCATTGTCCTGGTATGATCTTTGTTGACAGTTAAATCTGTAATTCATATCAAAACAATAAGATTGATGGGAATTGAATTCATAAAAGATGTTAAAACAAAACAAGATTAGAGGGAGAATAATTCAGCTTTTGAAGTGGTGAAGTTATGAATTCTGAATAATTCCACTGTTTTGTGAATGTTGTGTTCTGCTACAGGGATCTTCACAGCACCAGTGAGAGGTGGTTTCAGGTTTTATATTTATGGTGGTGGTTTAGTTCCTACAACTGCTGACTTGCATAAGAATGGGCATCAAATAGCTATTGCACATATTGCCATGTTGTTAATTCCTCCAATGGAGTGTCACTGCTGCTGGAGGTAGGAGATGTGGTCTACATGCATCTCTGGTCTGGGAGAAAGATATATGATGATGGAAATTGCCACAGCACCTTCAGTGGTCACCTGCTCTTCACTATGTAGGAGGGTTGGTAAAATACAACCTGATGGGGTGTCTGGTCTTTGTTGTGTTAATATTATATTTCTGAAGAGATTGTTATTTAACTTGGCAAATCAGTTAAGAACAACTTCTTATTTACAACTACCCCGGCCAATTGTGTGCCGCCCTATGGGACTCCCAATCACTGCTGGATGAGATACAGCCTGGATTCAAACCAGGTATTGCAGTGTTGCCTCTTGCACTGAGATGCAGTGTCTTAGACCACTGCACCACTGCACCACTCAGGAGACCAAATGTATCTGTGCTGGAAAATATTCAGAACTTTTAATAACATTGTCTAAAAGTTCTTAATTTGCTCTCTAATATACGTAGCAAAAATATAAACACAACATGTAAAGTGTTGGTCCCATGTTTCATGAGCTGAAATAAAAGATCCCAGAAATGTTCCATACGCACAAAAAGCTGATTTCTCACAAATGTTCTGCACAAAGTTGTTTACATCCCTGTTAGTGAGCATTTATCCTTTGCCAAGATAATTAATACACCTGACAGGTGTGGCATATCAATAAGCTGATTAAACAGCATGATCATTACACAGGTGCACCCTGTGCTGGGGACAATAAAATGCCACTCTAAAATGTGCAGTTTTGTGACACAATACAATGCCACAAATGTCTCAAGTTTTGAGGGAGCGTGCAATTGGCATGCTGGCTGTAGGAATGTCCACCAGAGCTGTTGCCAGAGAATTCAATGTTAATTTCTCTACCATAAGCCACCTCCAACATCATTTTAGAGAATTTGGCTGTACGTCCAACCGGCCTCACAACCGCAGACCACGTGTAACTACACCAGCCCAGGACCTCCACATCCGGCTTCTTCACCTGTGGAATCGTCTGAGACCAGCCACCTGGACACTTGAAGAAACTGTGGCATTGCGCAACCAAAAATTATTTCTGCACAAACTGTCAGGAACCGTCTCAGGGAAGCTCGTCGTCCTCACCAGGGTCTTGACCTGACAGCAGTTCAGCGTCGTACTCGACTTCAGTGGGCAAATGCTCACCTTCGATGGCCACTGGCAGACTGGAGAAGTGTGCTCTTCACGGATGAATCCCAGTTTCAACTGTACCGGGATTTTCAATCGACTGATTTCCTTATATGAATTGTAACTCAGTAAAATCTTAGAAATTGTTGCATGTTGTGTTTATATTTTTGTTCAGTGTAATTTAAAGTAAGGTACACTACATGGCCAAAAGAATATGGACACCCCTTCAAATGATCTATTTCAGTCACACAAGTTGCTGACAGGTGTATAAAATCGAGCACACAGCCATGCAATCTCCATAGACAAAACCTGGTAGTAGAATGGCCCGTACTGAAGTGACGTTCAACTTTCAACACCTGACGTTCAACACCTTTCCAACAAGTGAGTCAGTCAAATTTCTGCTCTACTAGAGCTGCTTCGGTCAGCTGTGAGTGCTGTCGTTGTGAAGTGAAAACGTCTAGGAGCAACAACGTCTCAGCCGCAAAGTGGTAGGCCACACAAGCTCACAGAATCGTACAAATCGTCTGTCCTCGGATGCAACACTCACTACCGAGTTCCAAACTGCCTCTGGAAGCAACGTCAGCACAAGAACTGTTCATCAGGAGCTTCATGTAATGGGTTTCCATGGCCGAGCAGCCGCACACAAGCCCAAGATCACCATGTACAACGCCAAGCGTCGGCCGGAATGGCGTAAAACTGGTCTCTCTGTGTGTATACCCCGTGTGGATCAGTTGGTCGAGCATGGTGCTTGCAACACCAGGGTTGTGGGTTCAATTCCGACAGGGGACCAGCACAAAAAAGTGTCCACTCACTACAGTTCGTTTCTCTGGATAAGAGTGTCTGCTAAATGACTCAAAAGTATGTTAGTCTGAAATGGAACTTTGAGATTTTTTTTGGTTGATGAACGCTTTATTTCACAATACCTAAAACAGTGTTTACTAGTCTGGAATGTACAGTAGAAAATATATGTTGGTAAATATGTTTTTATACATTGATTTAAATCATACTGTACAATATAATACTGATATTACATTTTTATTTTAAGATAAATGTTGTTTGTTATAATTTTCCTAATATCAACACTGAGAGACGTATTTCTTATATTTTTACTTCACCTACTTTTCACATTGACAACTATCTTAGTTTAAACTATTAGAGAGCAAGTGGAGAGCTTCCAACGCTAAGACAATGTTACTAAAATGTTTTATATATTTTCCAGCACAGATACAGTGCATTCAGAAAGTACTCATACCCCATTGACTTATTACACATTTTGTTGAGTTACAGCCTGAATTTAAAATTGATTAAATCGTTTTTCCCCCTCACCCATCTCCACACAATACCCCATAATGGCAAAGTGAAAACATGTATGACATTTTTGCAAATGTATTGAAAATGGAATACATACATTTGTAATTTACATAAGTATTCACACCCCTTTGCTATGATACACCAAATTGAGCTCAGGTGCGTCTAATTTCCTTTGATCATCCTTGAGATGACGTTACAACTTGATTGGAGTCCGTCTGTGGCCAATTCAATTGTTTGGACATGATATAGAAAGAAACACACCTGTCTATAGAAGGTCCCACAGTTGACAGTGCAGAAACTATACCATGAAGTCCAAGGAACTGTCTGTAGATCTCTGAGATAGAATTGTGATGAGGCATATATCTGGGGAAGGGTAGAAAACTATTTATAGAGTGTTTAACGTCTCCAAGAGCACAGTGTCTCCATTATTGGGAAATTGAAAAAATAATATGGAACTACCCAGACTCTGGCCGTCTGACCAAACTGAGCAGCCGAGCAAGAATGACTTTGGTCAGGGAGGTGACCAAGAACCCAATGACCATTGACAGAACTACAGAGTTCCTTGATTGAGATGGGAGAACCTGCCAGAAGGACAACAGTCTCTACAGCACTTAACCAATCTAGGCTTTATGGGAGAGTGGCCAGACAGAAGCCACTCCTTTAGAAAAAGCCCTATGACACCACACCTGGAGTTTGCAAAAAGGCACGTGAAAGACTCTGAGAGCATACGGCAAAATATTCTGTGGTCTGATGAGACAAACACTTTACTATTTGGCCTGAATGCAAAGTGCTATGTATTGAGATAACCAGGCACAGCTCATCACCCATCTAACACCATCCATTCCGTGAAGCATGGTGGTGGCAGCATCATGCTATGGGGATGCTTTTCAGCATCAGGGAGACTGGTAAGGATAGAGGGAACAAAGAATGAAGCCGAATACAGGATAATCCTTGATGAGAACCTGCTTCAGAGTGCAAACGACCTTAGAAGATTCATGTTCCAACAGGACAATGACCCCAAGCACACAGCCAAAGCAACACTGGAATGGCTTCAGAACAAGAATGTGAAAGTCCTTGAGTGGTCCAGCCAAAGCCCAGACGTGAATCACATTGAAAATCTGTGGAAAAACTTGAAGATTGCTGTTCACCGCAACTCCCCTTTATATCCTGTCCTCTTCAACCATGACCTGGTTATAACTGGGACACGTGTAGATATGAAGTCTAACAACAAGGTGGTAAATCAAACTGATTCACCTCATGATAACTTTTATATGATTTCTATGGTCCTGTAATAACCATGTGACACAGCAAACAGAATGAATAATGCCTAAATGTCAATAGTAGTTGTATAATATATTTACCTTTGCCTTTTGGTCTAAATTGTTATTTAAGTGATAATGCCCGAGAAGCCAGTTTTTGGAGGCTATATTGGCACGGTAGGCCCGAGACGAAATCAAGGTCCAAAGGCTCCCGAGTGGTGCAGTGGTCTAAGACACTGCTTCGCAGCGCAGTCATCTCACTGCAGTACTTGGTTCAAATCCAGGCTGCATCACATCTGGCTGTAATTGGGAGTTCCATAGGGTGGTACACAATTGGCCTGTGGTAGGCCGTCATTGTAAATAAGAATTTGTTCTTAACTGACTTGCCTAGTTTAAAAAATGAATTTATAATGCCCGAGAAGCCAGTGTTTGGAGAATATAGTGGCACAGGTGTTGTTAGGCTCGAGATAAAGTGGAGGGCCAGCAAACCATGCCAATATATTCTCCAAATCCCGGCTTTGAGGGCATTATCACTTTTATACAACGGGTTACCAACATATTCAAATAATAATAAGGCCATGCAGACGAAACGCGGCGGTTTTTTAAATCTTTGTTTCTATTGAACATGCCATACTAATAAAGGCATTTTAATTAATTAAATGAAGAGTGCCTTGGTCCTCCTTTTTTTGATATTCAAATAATTATTGAAATATGTTTAATTCATATTATTTTTATGCATTTATTCATACTATTTCATCCTTCCACAAGATATAGTCACATGCTGGTCGTTCGTTCTATCGTTCGGTTGCTAGAGACGCGACCCAGTCGTTCAGTTGTTTTTTTGGTTCTGTATCTATGGACGCGACCCAGTCTTCTGTTCTAAATGTTCCATTGCCATACTGGCTGGATAATCCTTGCTGTCTGTCTCTCTGACATTTGCAACATTGTTTCAATATTCAAATTAGATTTTCAGCTGTCCCATAGTACCGAAGGTGTCAGACAGGCAGGCATGTTTCTCAGACAGTCGAAATCATGAATCAGCTGGCATCATTTTAATGGCTAGTTTTCTGTCGAATAGACATCGGCTGGAATGCGGTTTTAACCAATCCGCAGGATTAGACCCACCCGTTGTGTAATACCTCGCAGTATAGTTTTCTAATCATTAGGTTTGGAAGTGAACGTTGGTTGAAGGATTTAGTAGTCAGTCAGTCTACCCACGTGCACATAGTTCTCACAAAGTGTTTGTGTGTCTGTGTGTGTGTGTGTGCCTGTGCGTGTGGAATAATGATACTTTGAGTCATTCTTTTGATAAACACTTTATTAAATAATACTCAACACAATGTTTACTACTCTTCAATTTAGCAGAAAATGGACATAAGAAGTGGGGGGGGGGGGGGGGGGTGAGGGGGGGTCAACATCTATACATTAATTAAATAAGTCTTAGTGGACAGTATAATATTTACATGACATTAATATTTCCATTCTGAGTATATCATTTGATATTATTTTTCTATTTTGAAAACTTGAATACGATGTGTATTTTTATATTGTGTATATTTCACCTACTTTTCTCCTTGAGAACTACCTTAGTTTGAACTGTTAGAGAGCAAATGGAGAACTTTCAACGCTAACACAATGTTGTTAAAATGTCAGAATATTTTCCTGTACAGATAACTGATACAGTCCTTCAATAATCCTCCTACATGGTGAAAAGCAGGTGACCACTGAAGGTGCTGTGGCGATTTTCATCATCAAATATCTTTCTACCAGCCCAGAGATGCATGTAGACCACATCTCCTACCTCCAGCAGCAGTGACACTCCATTGGAGGAGTTAATAGTACCAGTAGCTTGGTGAGCATGTGCAACAGCTATATGGTGTCCATTCTTATGCAAGACGGCAGTGGTATAAACTGAACTGTCACCGTGTCCAAAGATGTAAAACCTGAAGAGGTAGAGTCCTCTCACTGGTGCTGTGAAGATCCCTGTATCAGAACACAACATTCACATAGAAACAGTCATCAGAGATGATACGAGGACAGAGGATTATTAATAACTGTTTTCACACAGACTTATAAATACTGATGATATGAATATAGTGTACCTGTAGTGGGGTTATAAGCATTGCCAATGTTTGAGTAGATATTTCTGTAGACCAGGGTGATTGCAGTGTTGAAGGGTCCAATGTGTCCATGTTGACCAGGTGCTGCTAGTGAGGCTGAGAAAGCCACCTTCCTGTCTGTGGGACAGAGATGAGTCAGCACTACTTTATCTAACTGGACACTAGTTGGTGTAGATTAGACATGTTATCAACAATAAGATCAGTCATTCAGACCATATATATATATATTAATAGTGTCAGAACTAATACTTCATTTTCCTCCCATTACCTTGACTGTTTCTGTTCAGAACTTCAACGTGTCTCTCAGTGATGTCAGAACGAGTCTCCATGGAGTTTAGTTTCACTGATTGTGCTGAAATCAGATACATAAACAATAAACAAGTCAGTGAGATTTAGTATAAATCACTCATGATGTCATCTTAATTAGTATAAAATACACTTTGGGTCTGAACCTAGACTCAGATTAAGACGTTTATGTAATAACAACAGCTATGAAAGAGATTATTCTGATTTACCTTCATTCCTTTTGGTCAGTTCCTCCACCTGGCTCTCACTGGCTGTCAGTCGGCTCTCACTGGCTGTCAGTCGACTCTCACTGGCTGTCAGTAAGTTCTCACTGTCTGTCAGTCGACTCTCACTGTCTGTCAGTCGGCTCTCACTGGCTGTCAGTCGGCTCTCACTGGCTCTCAGTCGGGCCTCCATGGCTCCCAGTTCAGTCTTTGTGTGTCTCAGCTCAACTCTCTGCTCTGCCATCATGGTGCTCATCTCTCTCAGCACAGTGTGGATGTCAGGCTGGCAGGTTTGCTGGATGTGTGTTAATGCAGCTTCAGCTCTCTGTTGGTCAGTCTGAATGTCATTCCCTCTGCTCTCTCTGTCCTCATAGTCAACCTGCTGGATCTCATTCACACTGACTCCATCTCTGTCTTTGTGGACCTGGGCTCCAGACAGACAGCAGTGCAGCAACACCAGCAGAGATACAACACTCTTCATTCTCATTCCTGGATGATGATGTCCTCTTCTTGTGGTTATTTCTGCTGTTATTTTGGAGTCTCAGTTGTCCCCTTTATATCCTGTCCTCTTCAACCATGACCTGGTGATAACTGGGACACGTGTATATATGAAGTCTAACAACAAGGTGGTAAATCAAACTGATTCACCTCATGATCACTTTCATCTGATTTCTATGGTCCTGTAATAACCATGTGACACAGCAAACAGAACATAGAATGTCTAAATGTCAATAGCAGGTTTATAATATAATAACCTTTGCCTTTTGGTCTCATTGGTTATTACCTCATAATATATTCTTCTAATCATTAGGTTTGGAAGTGAATGAATGATTTACAATCAAATATGTTTCATCAACAAAGTAAAACAGAAATGTGCCCTCAGCAATACTCATCATGATATACATTATCAACAAGCCACACCTGAACGTCCTTTGTCTTGTGTTCATGGATGGTGTCAATGTTTACATGGTTTTGGTTGAAGGTATCAGTGCTCACTTGTGCACAAATGTGTGTGTGAGAGAGACAGAGAGAGACTATGTGTAGGACATGATTAGTTATTTTTCCTGTCTTTTGATACTTTATTACACAACACAGTGTTCACTAGTCTTCTAGGTACTTTATTACACAACACAGTGTTCACTAGTCTTCTAGGTACTTTATTACACAACACAGTGTTCACTAGTCTTCTAGGTACTTTATTACACAACACAGTGTTCACTAGTCTTCTAGGTACTTTATTACACAACACAGTGTTCACTAGTCTTCTAGGTACTTTATTACACAACACAGTGTTCACTAGTCTTCTAGGTACTTTATAACACAAGACAGACTAGTGAACACTGTCTTGTGTAATAAAGTACCTGTTAGACTAGTGAACACTAACAGGTACTTTATTACACAACACAGTGTTCACTAGTCTTCCAGGTACTTTATAACACAACACAGTGTTCACTAGTCGTCCAGGTACTTTATTACACAAGACAGTGTTCACTAGTCTAACAGGTACTTTATTACACAACACAGTGTTCACTAGTCTTCTAGGTACTTTATTACACAACACAGTGTTCACTAGTCTTCTAGATACTTTATTACACAACACAGTGTTCACTAGTCTTCTAGGTACTTTATTACACAACACAGTGTTCACTAGTCTTCTAGATACTTTATTACACAACACAGTGTTCACTAGTCTTCTAGGTACTTTATTACACAACACAGTGTTCACTAGTCTTCTAGATACTTTATTACACAACACAGTGTTCACTAGTCTTCTAGGTACTTTATTACACAACACAGTGTTCACTAGTCTTCTAGGTACTTTAATACACAACACAGTGTTCACTAGTCTAACAGGTACTTTATTACACAACACAGTGTTCACTAGTCTTCTAGGTACTTTATTACACAACACAGTGTTCACTAGTCTTCTAGGTACTTTATTACACAACACAGTGTTCACTAGTCTTCTAGGTACTTTATTACACAACACAGTGTTCACTAGTCTTCTAGATACTTTATTACACAACACAGTGTTCACTAGTCTTCTAGGTACTTTAATACACAAAACAGTGTTCACTAGTCTTCTAGGTACTTTAATACACAACACAGTGTTCACTAGTCTTCTAGGTACTTTAATACACAACACAGTGTTCACTAGTCTTCTAGGTACTTTATTACACAACACAGTGTTCACTAGTCTTCTAGGTACTTTATTACACAACACAGTGTTCACTAGTCTTCTAGGTACTTTATTACACAACACAGTGTTCACTAGTCTTCTAGGTACTTTATTACACAACACAGTGTTCACTGGTCTAACAGGTACTTTATTACACAACACCGTCTAGGGGCAGTAGGAGAAATTGCATGACATAAATGATCTAACATCAGCATTTTTTCAACATAATTTGTAGCTACAGTATAATATTGGGTAACACTTTCCTTGACACCCAGTGTCATAACATGTTATAACACTGTCATAACCATGTCATAATATGTCAACAGCTGACACATCGTGTCATTACCATGTCATTATATGGTCATAACATTGTCACGACACATAATAATACCTGTTGTGACATATGTTGTGCTATTTTATGGCTGGTTATGACACCCACATAAGAGTGTCAAAACCCACATTTATTGAAATTAGTTTTTTTCCTGCCAAGAAGTTTCATTTTGTTTGAAAGTTTTTTTCTTAAATCCTTTGTTGTGTAATTTAACAGTCTTATGTAGGTGTCATAACCAGCCATAAAATAATGCAATATATGTCATAACAGGTCTCAATATAGACATGTCATGTTTAAAGTCATGTTTTTATTTTATCATATTTTAAATAACTTGTAGAAATTACACTTTATGACACGGTCATGAATCATCAAGACCATCCTGTGTCAACTTACTTGGACTAAGAAAATAAACTTTATGAAACTGTCAAGAATTATTATAACCATCATAATCATATAAGCCTGATAAGCCTATCACGTACATGTCCTTATATCATCCCAGCCATTAGTAACAGAGCATTGGGGTAGGTGCATGTCTGAAATCAATGTGTGTGCAATTACAAACATTATTTAATACGGTCAATAAAAAATACATATAGAACTTAAATATACTGTTGACAAGTAGGCTTTGGTGTAATGGAATGTTTTGCCTTGTGTGGCTGGATTAGTGGGTTTTAACAGTCTTATGTAGGTGTCATAACCAGCCATAAAATAATGCAATATATGTCATAACAGGTCTCAATATAGACATGTCATGACAGTGTTAAGACCATATTATTACAGGTTATGACATGTTGTTACCTGTTATGACACATTATGACATGGTTATGACCGCGTCATAACGTGTTATGATGCTGGGCGTCAAGTAAAGTGTTACCTAATATTGACATGACAAAGAAAACACACATCAGGTAGTATTTTACCAATCCTCCTACATGGTGAAAAGTAGATGACCACTGAAGGTGCTGTGGTGACTTTCATTATCATATATCTTTCTCCCAGACCAGAGATGCATGTAGACCACATCTCCTACCTCCAGCAGCAGTGACACTCCATTGGAGGAACTCATTTCACCACTATCATGGAGAGCATGTGCAATAGCCATATGATGTCCATTCTTATGCAACACTGCAGTTGTAGGAACTAAACTATCACCGTGTCCATAGACGTAAAACCTGAAGAGGTAGAGTCCTCTCACTGGTGCTGTGAAGATCCCTGTATCAGAACACAACATTCACATAGAAACAGTCATCAGAGATGATACGAGGACAGAGGATTATTAATAACTATGTTTTCACACAGACTTATAAATACTGATGATGTGAATATAGTGTACCTGTAGTGGGGTTATAAGCATTGCCAATGTTTGAGTAGATATTTCTGTAGACTAGGGTGATTGCAGTGTTGAAGGGTCCAGTGTGTCCTTCTTGACCAGGTGCTGCTAGTGAGGCTGAGAAAGCCACCTTCCTGTCTGTGTGACAGAGATGAGTCAGCACTACTTTATCTAACTGGACACTAGTTGGTGTAGATTAGACATGTTATCAACAATAAGGTCAGTCATTCAGACCATATATATATATATATTAATAGTGTCAGAACTAATACTTCATTTTCCTCCCATTACCTTGACTGTTTCTCTTCAGAACTTCAACGTGTCTCTCAGTGATGTCAGAACGAGTCTCCATGGAGTTTAGTTTCACTGCTTGTGCTGAAATCATATACATGAACAATAAACAAGTCAGTGAGATTTAGTATAAATGACTCATGATGTCATCTTAATTAGTATAAAATACACTTTGGGTTTGTACCAAGACTCAGATTAAGACCTTTGTGTTATAACAACAGCTATGAAAGAGATTATTCTGATTTACCTTCATTCATTTTGATCAAGTCCTCCACCTGGCTCTCACTGGCTGTCAGTCGACTCTCACTGGCTGTCAGTCGACTCTCACTGGCTGTCAGTAAGTTCTCACTGGCTGTCAGTCGGCTCTCACTGTCTGTCAGTCGGCTCTCACTGTCTGTCAGTCGGCTCTCACTGGCTCTCAGTCGGGCCTCCATGGCTCCCAGTTCAGTCTTTGTGTGTCTCAGCTCAACTCTCTGCTCTGCCATCATGGTGCTCATCTCTCTCAGCACAGTGTGGATGTCAGGCTGGCAGGTTTGCTGGCTGTGTGTTAATGCAGCTTCAGCTCTCTGTTTGTCCGTCTGAATGTCATTCCCTCTGCTCTCTCTGTCCTCATAGTCAACCTGCTGGATCTCATTCACACTGACTCCATCTCTGTCTTTGTGGACCTGGGCTCCAGACAGACAGCAGTGCAGCAACACCAGCAGAGATACAACACTCTTCATTCTCATTCCTGGATGATGATGTCCTCTTCTTGTGGTTATTTCTGATGTTATTTTGGAGTCTCAGTTGTCCCCTTTATATCCTGTCCTCTTCAACCATGACCTGGTGATTACTGGGACACGTGTAGATATGAAGTCTAACAACAAGGTGGTAAATCAGACTGATTCACCTCATGATCACTTTCATCTGATTTCTATGGTCCTATAATAACCATGTGACACAGCAAACAGAACATAGAATGTCTAAATGTCAATAGCAAGTTTATAATATAATGACCTTTGCCTTTTGGTCTCATTGGTTATTACGTCATAATATAGTCTTCTAATCATTAGGTTTGGAATGAATATACGATTTACAATGAAATATGTTTCATAAACAAAGTAAAACAGGAAGGTGCTCTCTCAGCAAAACTCATCATGATATACAGTATCAACAAGCCACACCTGAAAGACGTTTGTCTCGTGTTCATGGATGGTGTCAATGTTTACATGGTTTTGGATGACAGTGTCAGTGCTCACTTGTGCACAAATGTGTGTGACAGAGAGGAGAGACAGACAGAGAGAGACAGTATGTATGACATTATTAGTGATTTTTCCTGTCCTTTGATACTGTATTACACAACACAGTGTTCACTAGTCTTCGAGGTACTTTATTACACAACACAGTGTTCACTAGTCTAACAGGTACTTTATTCCACAACACAGTGTTCACTAGTCTTCTAGGTACTTTATTACACAACACAGTGTTCACTAGTCTTCCAGGTACTTTATTACACAACACAGTGTTCACTAGTCTTCTAGGTACTTTATAACACAACACAGTGTTCACTAGTCTTCCAGGTACTTTATTACACAACACAGTGTTCACTAGTCTAACAGGTACTTTATTACACAACACAGTGTTCACCAGTCTTCTAGGTACTTTATTACACAACACAGTGTTCACTAGTCTTCCAGGTACTTTATTACACAACACAGTGTTCACTAGTCTTCTAGGTACTTTATTACACAACACAGTGTTCACTAGTCTTCTAGGTACTTTATTACACAACACAGTGTTCACTAGTCTTCTAGGTACTTTATTACACAACACAGTGTTCACTAGTCTTCTAGGTACTTTATTACACAACACAGTGTTCACTAGTCTTCTAGGTACTTTATTGCACAACACAGTGTTCACTAGTCTTCTAGGTACTTTATTACACTACACAGTGTTCACTAGTCTAACAGGTACTTTATTACACAACACAGTGTTCACTAGTCTAACAGGTACTTTATTACACAACACAGTGTTCACTAGTCTTCCAGGTACTTTATTACACAACACAGTGTTCACTAGTCTTCTAGGTACTTTATTACACAACACAGTGTTCACTAGTCTAACAGGTACTTTATTCCACAACACAGTGTTCACTAGTCTTCTAGGTACTTTATTACACAACACAGTGTTCACTAGTCTAACAGGTACTTTATTCCACAACACAGTGTTCACTAGTCTTCTAGGTACTTTATTACACAACACAGTGTTCACTAGTCTTCCAGGTACTTTATTACACAACACAGTGTTCACTAGTCTTCTAGGTACTTTATAACACAACACAGTGTTCACTAGTCTTCCAGGTACTTTATTACACAACACAGTGTTCACTAGTCTAACAGGTACTTTATTACACAACACAGTGTTCACTAGTCTTCTAGGTACTTTATTGCACAACACAGTGTTCACTAGTCTTCTAGGTACTTTATTACACTACACAGTGTTCACTAGTCTAACAGGTACTTTATTACACAACACAGTGTTCACTAGTCTTCCA
Organism: Salvelinus alpinus; assembly: GCF_045679555.1. Taxonomy (NCBI): domain Eukaryota; kingdom Metazoa; phylum Chordata; class Actinopteri; order Salmoniformes; family Salmonidae; genus Salvelinus; species Salvelinus alpinus. The sequence goes on from NC_092108.1 coordinate 12,280,620, forward strand.
GGTACTTTATTACACAACACAGTGTTCACTAGTCTTCTAGGTACTTTATTACACAACACAGTGTTCACCAGTCTTCTAGGTACTTTATTACACAACACAGTGTTCACTAGTCTAACAGGTACTTTATTACACAACACAGTGTTCACTAGTCTTCTAGGTACTTTATTACACAACACAGTGTTCACTGGTCTAACAGGTACTTTATTACACATCACAGTGTTCACTAGTCTTCTAGGTACTTTATTACACAACACAGTGTTCACTAGTCTAACAGGTGCAGTAGGAGAAATTGCATGATAGAAATGATAGAAAATCAGCATTTATTCATCACAATTTGTTGCTACAGTATACTATTGGGTAACACTTTACACCCAGTGTCATAGCAGAGTATGACACGGTCATAACCATGTCATAATATGTCATAACAGCTGACACAACTTAGCCTGTTATAGCCTGTTATAATATGGTCACAACACTGTCATGGCCCATTACACCTGTTGTGACATATTGTGCTATTTTATGGCTGGTTATGACACCTACATACTGTAAATAATTTGTTTCCCTGCCATGAAGTTTCCTTTCGTTTGAAAGTTTATTTCTTCAATACTTTGTTGTTGTTGTCGTTGTTGCAATTATTTCTTTACAGTCATGTTTTTTGGTCATCATATTTTAAATAACTTGTAGAAATTACCCTTTATGAAACTGTGGAGAAGCATTATGACCATCATAATCATATACTGTGAACCAGAAAAGTCTATCATGTACATTATATGCCCTTATAGCAGTCATCAGTCACAAAGAGGGTGTCTTGTCCTGCTCCTGAAATCTGCTCCTAAATTCATCCCAGTCATTACTAACAGAGCAACACAGTGTTCTGTTACAGTGGGTCCGCTCTACAGCACCCTCTCTCTCCTGCAGAGAGGATAAGGGGTGAAGTTGGTCATTTTATGACGGTCATAAATTCCCTGCAGAAACTCTCTTCACTGGACATGCAGTATTGAGAGAGGATTTACTCTGTAGAACAAAGGCATTGTTAAACAAAATTAAACAATATTTCTGAAATCCAAGCGGTTGGAGTGGTCCGTGGGTACTCAAAGAACAATTATCAGATCATTTGTGTTTGAGGATCTCATGAAGGACAGAATAACAACATAACTGTATCTCTGAATGTATATGTTTCCTAGTTGTCAGGGTCACATCCAAATATGGGAAGATGATATATGATTAAATATGAAACTATTTGTGAGAAGATGTAATGTGATGTTAGCCTTCTAAATGAGATTGTTTTTCATATGAAGTCTTAAACAAAATTTGCCCGTGGTGCCCCGACTTCCTAGTTAATTCATGTTTACATGATTAGTTCAATCGCGTAATAATTACACAGAGAATTGATTTGATAATATAACAGTGTTCACTTTAATGATAGTCCAAAGACACGACAGTGTAATAACCAACCATAAAATAACGCAATGCATGGCACAACAGGTCTCAATATATATGTGTCATGACAGTGTTACGACCATAGTATAACAGGTTATGACAAGTTGTCAGCTGTTATGACACATTATGACATGGTTAGGTAGTATTTTACAAATCCTCCTACCTAGTCAAAAGTTGACTCTGAGGGTGTAAAAGCAAAAGATTCTCACATGGTGAAGAGCAGATGACCACTGAAGGTGCTGTGGCGATTTACATCATCATATAACTTTCTCCCAGCCCAGAGATTCATGTAGACCACTTCTCCTACCTCCAGCAGCAGTGACACTCCATTAGAGGAACTAATGCCACCATCAGCATTTACAGCATGTGCAACAGCTATATGATGTCCATTCTTATGCAAGACTGCAGTTGTATAAACTGAACTGTCACCGTGTCCATAGATGTAAACCCTGAAGACGTAGAGTCCTCTCACTGGTGCTGTGAAGATCCCTGTATCAGAACACAACATTCACATAGAAACAGTCATCAGAGATGATACAAGGACAGAGGATTATTAATTACTATGTTTTCACACAGACTTATAAATACTGATGGTGTAAATATAGTGTACCTGTAGTGGGGTTATAAGCATTGCCAATGTTTGACTAGATATTTCTGTAGACCAGGGTGATTGCAGTGTTGAAGGGTCCAGTGTGTCCTCCTTGACCAGGTGCTGCTAGTGAGGCTGAGAAAGCCACTGTCACGACTTCCGCCGAAGTCGGTCCCTCTCCTTGTTCGGGTGGCGTTCGGCTGTCGACGTCACCGGCCTTCTAGCCATCGCCAATCCATGTTTCATTTTCCATTTGTTTTGTCTTTGTTTTACACACCTGGTTTCAATTCCCCAATTACGTGTTCATTATTTAACCCTCTGTTTTCCCCATGGTTTTTGTGCGTGATTGTTTTGTGTATATTCGGTCCGTTATTGTGGGCTCGGTATTACGACATGTTATTGGAATATTTGAGTAAAGTTACTTGTGTTACTCATCTCTGCTGTCCTGCGCCTGACTCCTCCGCACCAGCTACATCCAGACCACAACAGCATCACGCACCTAAAAATGGAGTCAGCAGGAGCAGACAACCCCCCTTCGGCGGTCGAGGAGCGTGTCCAGCAGCAAGCGACCATGTTGTAACGTCTCGGCACCGCCATGGATCGCGTGCTGCAGACGATGGACCAATGGGAGAGAGGAAGTGTTCTTCCAGCGCCTCCACCGGCACCACTACAACAGGCACCACCGTTCACCCCTCCTTCACCCGGTCCCAGAGGGATTCGGCTCGCGCTCCCGAGGGAGTATGATGGGACGGCTGCCGGATGCCCGGGGTTCCTACTCCAGCTGGAACTCTACCTGGCGACTGTCCACCCGGCTCTTTCGGGACGTGAGAGCGTGTCCGCCCTCGTCTCCTGTCTCTCAGGGAAAACCCTGGAGTGGGCCAACGCCGTATGGGGGTAAGGAGAAGCGGTGTTGGACCATTACGCGGAGTTCACCAGCCACTTTCGGGCAGTTTTCGACCACCCGCCCGAGGGTGAACGTCTGTTCCACCTGAGGCAGGGGACGAGGAGCGCACAGGAGTTCGCCTTGGACTTCCGGACCCTGGCCGCAAGCACGGGATGGAACGACAGGGCCCTGATCGATCACCACCGGTGCAGTCTGCGTGAGGACGTCCGTCGGGAGTTGGCCTTGCAGGTACACCACTCTCACGTTTGACCAGCTGGTGGACCTGCCCATCCGGCTGGATAACCTGCTGGCTACCCACGGACGTCCGGATCGGGGCCTGTCAGTTCCATCCCCCAGCACCACCGCTCCGATGCCCGTGGAGCTGGGAGGTGCTGCGCTTAGGGCGACTGGAGGAGGGGCCGTTCCCTGTACCATCTGTGGCCGCAGAGGGCACACTGCTGGGGAGTGCTGGGGAGGTTCCTCTGGGAGTCGAGGCAGCAGGCAGGGCACTCTCGTGTCACCCCAGGCGAGTCGGCACCAGGCTCACTCAGAGCCCCCTGTTGCTCACATGTTTTTGTTTATACATTTTCCTGAGTTTTCCCCGCATTCCCAGCATAAAGCGCTCGTAGATTCTGGCGCAGCTGGGAATTTTATTGACAGAGCATTTGCCCATAGTTTAGGGATCCCCATTGTTCCTGTGGATATACCCTTCCCTGTGCACGTCCTAGATAGTCGACCATTAGGGTCAGGGCTAATTAGGGAGACCACCGCTCCACTGGCCATGGTTACGCAGGAGGGTCACAAGGAGAGAATTAGTCTTTTCCTTATTGATTCTCCTGCGTTCCCCATGGTGCTGGGCCTACCCTGGGTGGCCTGTCATGACACCACTATTTTGTGGCAACAGAGGGCTCTCAAGGGGTGGTCACGAAAGTGCTCAGGGAGGTGTTCAGGGGTTTCTGTCTGTGCTATTACGGTGGAAAGTCCAGACCAGGTCTCCACCGTGCGCATCCCCTCTGAATATGCAGATTTGGCTCTCGCCTTCTGTAAGAAGAGGGCGACTCAATTACCACCCCATCGACGGGGGGATTGTGTGATAAATCTCCTGGTAGACGCAGCACTTCCCAGGAGTCACGTGTATCCCCTGTCACAGGAGGAGACAGCGGCTATGGAAAGATATGTCTCCGAATCCCTGGGGCAGGTGTACATTCGGCCCTCCACTTCACCTGTCTCCTCGAGTTTCTTTTTTGTGAAGAAGAAGGATGGAGGTCTGCGCCCGTGCATTGACTATCGAGGTATCAACCAAATCACTGTGAGGTACAGTTACCCGCTGCCTCTCATAGCCAGTGCGATAGAGTCAATGCACAAGGCGCGCTTCTTCACAAAATTGGATCTCAGGAGCGCTTACAACCTGGTGCGTATCCGGGAGTGGAACGAGTGGAAGACGGCATTTAGTACCACCTCAGGGAACTATGAGTACCTTGTCATGCCGTACGGGTTGATGAATGCTCCATCAGTCTTCCAGGCCTTTGTAGACGAGATTTTCCGTGACCTGCACGGGCAGGGTGTAGTGGTGTATATCGACGACATTCTGATATACTCTTCTACACGCGCCGAGCATGTGTCCCTGGTGCGCAGGGTTCTTGGTTGACTGTTGGAGCATGACCTGTACGTCAAGGCTGAGAAATGTCTGTTTTTCCAACAGTCCGTCTCCTTCCTAGGGTACCGCATTCCACTTCAGGGGTGGAGATGGAGAGTGACCGCATCTCGGCCGTGCGTAATTGGCCGACTCCCACCACGGTAAAGGAAGTGCAGCGGTTTCTAGGGTTAGCCAACTACTACCGGAGGTTTATCCGGGGCTTTGGTCAGGTAGCGGCTCCCATTACCTCACTGTTGAAGGGGGGACCGGTGCGACTGCAGTGGTCGGCTGAGGCGGACAGGGCTTTAGGTCACCTGAGGGCTCTGTTTACCTCGGCTCCCGTGCTGGCTCATCCGGATCCCTCTATGGCCTTCATAGTGGAGGTGGACGCGTCCGAGGCTGGGAAAGGAGCCGTGCTCTCTCAGCGCTCAGGTACGCCACCAAAGCTCCGCCCCTGTGCTTTCTTTTCGAAGAAGCTCAACCCGGAGATCCATGTTAACATGTTGCATATTTGGGTAGACCAGTAGTACAATTGAAGCCAGGGAATGGCAAGACCACCCTTAGATTCAGGGTTCGATAGAGTGGAGAACTTGATCCTAGGTTTTTTATTGCCCCATATTGGTGATGCTTTAGTTGCTTGTGTTTTTTTTATTAACTGGGAGATAACATGGGAGCATCTGAAATAAATAGTTCAATCTAGGGAGGATGTTCATACAGATAAAATTGATTCTTCCTACTATGCTGATTGGGAGGGAGATCCAGAATCAGAGATCATTCTTGATTGGATGGGAGGGAGGGATTTCTCAGTGTTGGATATGTAGAGTAAGACATCATCCTGTACTGAAGGCCGTCTGCAGAAACATTCATAATACTTGGATTGCTCCTCATCAACTCCTCCAAAGGCTCCGCCCCCAGCCAGTAGAGCAGGGGGGACAGAAAGCATCCTTGTAACACCTGGAACACCTTCTCAGCCTCCAGTGAAGCCAGCAGGACGGGCGTGGACACTTTCTCAGCATCCAGTGAAGCCAGCAGGACAGGGGTATGGAACACCTTCTCAGCTTCCAGTGAAGCCAGCAGGACAGGGGTATGGAACACCTTCTCAGCCTCCTGTGAAGCCAGCAGGACAGGGGTATGGAACACCTTCTCAGCCTCCTGTGAAGCCAGCAGGACAGGGGTATGGAACACCTTCTCAGCCTCCTGTGAAGCCAGCAGGGCAGGGGTATGGAACACCTTCTCAGCATCCAGTGAAGCCATCAGGACAGGGGTGTGGAACACCTTCTCAGCATCCAGTGAAGCCAGCAGGACAGGGGTGTGGGACACCTTCTCAGCCTCCTGTGAAGCCAGCAGGACAGGGTGTGGAACACCTTCTCAGCCTCCAGTGAAGCCAGCAGGACAGGGTGTGGAACACCTTCTCAGCCTCCAGTGAAGCCAGCAGGACAGGGGTGTGGAACACCTTCTCAGCCTCCTGTGAAGCCAGCAGGACAGGGGTGTGGAACACCTTCTCAGCCTCCTGTGAAGCCAGCAGGACAGGGTGTGGAACACCTTCTCAGCCTCCAGTGAAGCCAGCAGGACGGGCGTGAACACTTTCTCAGCATCCAGTGAAGCCAGCAGGACGGGCGTGGACACTTTCTCAGCATCCAGTGAAGCCAGCAGGACAGGGGTATGGAACACCTTCTCAGCCTCCTGTGAAGCCAGCAGGACAGGGTGTGGGACACCTTCTCAGCCTCCAGTGAAGCCAGCTGGACAGGGGTGTGGAACACCTTCTCAGCCTCCAGTGAAGCCAGCAGGACAGGGGTGTGGAACACCTTCTCAGCCTCCTGTGAAGCCAGCAGGACAGGTGTCTTCTGTGCGTTTACTTGATCTATAATTTTGTGAAGAAGAGTGTTTAGTCTTACAGTGAGCAATTTGGTAATTATTTTGTAGTGGAAATCCAACAAGATTATGGGCCAGAAGGAGCAACACTGTAATGAGGGCTGTGTACATAGAGTCTGTGAAAGCTCTGTTTTAACAACACTGTAATGCGGGCTGTGTACATAGAGTCTGTGAAAGCTCTGTTTTAACAACACTGTAATGATGGCTGTGTACATAGAGTCTGTGAAAGCTCTGTTTTAACAACACTGTAATGAGGGCTCTGTACATAGAGTCTGGGAAAGCTCAGTTTTAACAACACTGTAATGAGGGCTGTGTACATAGAGTCTGGGAAAGCTCTGTTTTAACAACACTGTAATGAGTGCTGTGTACATGGAGTCTGGGAAAGCTCTGTTTTAACAACACTGTAATGAGGGCTGTGTACATAGAGTCTGTGAAAGCTCTGTTTTAACAACACTGTAATGAGGGCTGTGTACATGGAGTCTGGGAAAGCTCAGTTTTAACAACACTGTAATGAGGGCTTTGTACATGGAGTCCGGGAAAGCTCAGTTTTTGCAAAAATCATCCAGCATTGGCATGAAAATCGGGCTAAGCTGGGCCCAAAAGCTTTGTAGAATTCTCTGGAAAATCTGTCTGGGCCTGGGGACTTGTTAGGTGGCATGGAGGTAGTTGCCTCTAGGACCTCCTCAGGAGTGAAGGATGAGTTGATATCTTCTTGGTTGGTCTCTGATAGTTTTGGTAGCGAGTTTCCCTCTAGGAAGTAATGGATTTCTGCATGCGTACGTTTTCTCTCAGATGTTTATAATAAGCCTAGGCTTCCCGCTAGCGGGACAACTTCTGGTGAAACAGGAGGGCGCTCAATTCAAATAAATAATCATACACATTTTGGATATTAAACATTTAGGTACATACAAGTGTCTTAAATCGTTTGAAAGCTTAAATTCTTGTTAATCTAACTGCACTGTCCGATTTACAGTAGCTATTACAACGAAAACATGCCATGTGATTGTTTGAGGACAGCGCCCCACATCAAAATATTTTTCCCGCGGCACAGGTTTCATAAATTCACAAATAGCAATTAAATATGCACTTACTTTTTGAAAATATTTCTTTGATTTGTCATCCAAAGGGTCCCAGCTATAACATGTAGTGTTGTTTTGTTAGATAAAATCCTTCTTTATATCCCAAAAAGTCAGTTTAGTTGGCGCCATCGATTTGAGTAATCCACTCGTTCAACATGCGGAGAGAGGAATCTGAAAATCTACCCCTAAACTTTGTTTCAACAAGTCAAAATACGTTTCTATATACTCCCCAGATTCCCTAAAATGTAATCAAACTATAATATTTCTTACGGAAGGAAGAATGTTCAATAGGAAACCGATTTTAGCAGGTTCAACCTGTCTTCATGGCGCGCGCCAACACGAATTTCCAAGACTGTGTCCCTGTACTAAAACTAATATTTCTTATTCGTTTATGAAGTTACAAGCCTGAAACCTTGAACATAGAGTGCTGACACCCTGTGGAAGCCATAAGAATTGCATGCAGGGAGCTAATTCTCAGTATGACATTATACTTGCCATTCTAAGAGGATGGTCTCTCTCTCAAAAACATTCCGGTTGGTTTTCTCTTGGATTATCTCCTACCATATCTACTGTATTATATTCTCCTACATTATTTTAACATTTCTACTAACTTCAAAGTGTTTTCTTTCCAATGGTACCAATTATATGCATATCCTGGCTTCAGGGCCTGAGCAACAGGCAGTTTACTTTGGGCATGTCATTTAGGTGGAAATTGAGAAAAAAGGGGCTTAGCCCTAAGAAGTTGCCATCTAGTTTGATGTTGAGTTCTGTACGTTGGGATCTCAGCTCAGAAAGGATGTGTTCGACAGAGGACGAGGTTAGCAGATGTTGGGCCTCGGGGAGGGACGGGTCCTCATACTCCTGGCTAATAGGTGCTAGCTTTTTCTGAAGCTAGCTGTTTCTTGGAGGCTTTTTCTGCGGCTACTTCTCGAGTCCGGGTAAAATGTCACATGTAATGTCACCTTTTGTAGCCACAATGGCTTTTCTGACTAAAGCTAATGGGGTTCAACTTGAAATGGAGGTAAGATTACAAATTGGAAATGACTTGTGCGGAGCTCTCAGTTCATGCGGCCATCTCATTATCGGGTCACATGATCCCCCTCCTATGTATTTCTTATATTTTTACTTCACCTACTTTTCACATTGACAACTACCTTAGTTTAAACTATTAGAGAGCAAGTGGAGAGCTTCCAACGCTAAGACAATGTTACTAAAAAGTTGATTTGTGTTACAGCCTGAATTCATAATGGATTCAAATGTTTTTCCCCCTCACCCATCTACACACAATACCCCGAAATGGCAAAGTGAAAACCTGTTAGACATTTTTAAACAAATTGAACTCAGGTGCATCTAATTTCCTTTAGTCATCCTTGAGATGTCGCTACCACTTGATTGGAGTCCGTCTGTGGCCATTTCAATTGTTTGGACATGATTTAGATTGAAACACCTGTCTATATAAGGTCCCACAGTTGACAGTGCATGTTAGCGCAGAAACTATACCATGAAGTCCAAGGAACTGTCTGTAGATCTCAGAGATAGAATTGTGATTAGGCACATATCTGGTGAAGGGTAGAAAACAATTTCTAGAGTGTTAAACGTTTCTAGAGCACAGTGGTCTCTATCATTGGGAAATGGAAAAAATATGGAACTACCCAGACTGACCAAACTGAGCACCCGAGCAAGAAGGACCCTGGTCAGGGAGGTGACCAAGAACCCAATGACCACTCTGACAGAACTACAGAGTTCCTTGGTTGAGATGGGAGAACCTGCCAGAAGGACAACAGTCTCCACAGCACTTCACCAATCTAGGCTTTATGGGAGAGTGGCCAGACAGAAGCCACTCCTGAGAAAAAGGCACATGACAGCACACCTGGTGTTTGCAAAAAGGCACGTGAAAGACTCTGAGAGCAAAAGGCAAAAGATGAGAAAAGATGAGACAAAAAAATTATATTTGACCTGAATGCAAAGTGCTATGTATGGAGATGCCCACGTGCACATAGTTATCACAACATGCGTTTGTGTCTGTTCGTGTGTCCGTGTGTACGTTTGTGTGTCAGTGTGTGTAATGATACTTGGAGTCATTATTTTGATAAAAACTTTATTACATCATGCTAAAGACAATGTTTACTACTCTTCAATTTAGAGCAGAAAATGGACATAAGAAGTGGGGGTGGGGGGTGAGGGGGGGTCAACATCTATACATGAATTAAAGAAGTTTTAGTGGACAGTATAATATTTACATGACATTAATATTTTCATTATGAGTATATCATTTGTTATTATTTTTCAATTTTGAAAAACTCGAATACGATATGTATTTTAGTCTCTTGTATATTTCACCTACTTTTCTCCTTGAGAACTGCCTTAGTTTGAACTATTAGGGAGCAAATGGAGAACTGTCAACGCTAAGACAATGTTGTTAAAAATTCAGAATATTTTCAAGGACAGATTACTCATACTGTCCTAAAATAATCCTCCTACATGGTGAAGAGTAGATGACCACTGAATGTGCTGTGGCGAATTTCATCATCATATATCTTTCTACTAGCCCAGAGATGCATGTAGACCACATCTCCTACCTCCAGCAGCAGTGACACTCCATTGGAGGAATTAACACTTCCACTAGCTTGGTATGCTTGTGCAATAGCTATATGATGTCCATTCTTATGCAAGGCTGCAGCTGTAGGAACTGAACTATCACCCCCTGCATAGATGTGAAACCTGAAGAGGTAGAGTCCTCTCACTGGTGCCGTGAAGATCCCTGTATCAGAACACAACATTCACATAGAAACAGTCATCAGAGATGATACGAGGACAGAGGATTATTAATAACTATGTTTTCACACAGACTTATAAATACTGATGATATGAATATAGTGTACCTGTAGTGGGGTTATAAGCATTGCCAATGTTTGAGTAGATATTTCTGTAGACCAGGGTGATTGCAGTGTTGAAGGGTCCAGTGTGTCCATGTTGACCAGGTGCTGCTAGTGAGGCTGAGAAAGCCACCTTCCTGTCTGTGGGACAGAGATGAGTCAGCACTACTTTATCTAACTGGACACTAGTTGCTGTAGATTAGACATGTTATCAACAATAAGGTCAGTCATTCAGACCATATATATATATATATATTAATAGTGTCAGAACTAATACTTCATTTTCCTCCCATTACCTTGACTGTTTCTCTTCAGAACTTCAACGTGTCTCTCAGTGATGTCAGAACGAGTCTCCATGGAGTTTAGTTTCACTGCTTGTGCTGAAATCAGATACATGAACAATAAACAAGTCAGTGAGATTTAGTATAAATGACTCATGATGCCATCTTAAATAGTATAAAATACACTTTGGGTCTGAACCTAGACTCAGATTAAGACCTTTATGTAATAACAACAGCTATGAAAGAGATTATTATGATTTACCTTCATTCCTATTGGTCAGTTCCTCCACTTTGGATTTCAGCTGGACTTTCAGTCCCTCCACCTGGCTCTCACTGTCTGTCAGTCGGCTCTCACTGTCTGTCAGTCGGCTCTCACTGGCTCTCAGTCGGGCCTCCATGGCTCCCAGTTCAGTCTTTGTGTGTCTCAGCTCAACTCTCTGCTCTGCCATCATGGTGCTCATCTCTCTCAGCACAGTGTGGATGTCAGGCTGGCAGGTTTGCTGGCTGTGTGTTAATGCAGCTTCAGCTCTCTGTTTGTCCGTCTGAATGTCATTCCCTCTGCTCTCTCTGTCGTCATAGTCAACCTGCTGGATCTCATTCACACTGACTCCATCTCTGTCTTTGTGGACCTGGGCTCCAGACAGACAGCAGTGCAGCAACACCAGCAGAGATACAACACTCTTCATTCTCATTCCTGGATGATGATGTCCTCTTCTTGTGGTTATTTCTGCTGTTATTTTGGAGTCTCAGTTGTCCCCTTTATATCCTGTCCTCTTCAACCATGACCTGGTGATAACTGGGACACGTATAGATATGAAGCCTAACAACAAGGTGGTAAATCAGACAGATTCACCTCATGATAACTTTTATCTGATTTCTATGGTCCTGTAATAACCATGTGACACAGCAAACAGAACAAAGCATGCATACCAATAAATGATTTACCTGCATTTTGGCTTCAAGTATAAATTCATAATATAGATTCTAATCATTACGTATGAACTGTAATCACAGTGTGTGTGTGTGTGTGTGTGTGTGTGTGTGTGTGTGTGTGTGTGTGTGTGTGTGTGTGTGTGTGTGTGTGTGTGTGTGTGTGTGTGTGTGTGTGTGTGTGTGTGTGTGTGTGTGTGTGTGTGTGTGTGTGTGTGTTAGTCTGAATTGAAACTTAGTCATAATTATTATATATTTTTTTTAACACTTTATTTCACAATACTCAACACAGTGTTTACTAGTCTTCAATGTACAGCAGGAAATATATGTAGGAAAAGGAAAATCTGTTTCGTTACATTGATTCAAGACATCATACTGTACCATATAATATTTACCAGACATTTACATTTTCATCCTGAGTCTGTTTGTGATCCATTTACTAAATACCCATCCCGGATCCGGGATCCTCCTCATCAAAAAAGCTGACTAGCATAGCCTAGCCTAACGGGACAGGGATATCATATAATATAATTTTCATGAAATCACAAGTCCAATAGAGCAAATGAAAGATAAACATCTTGTGAATCCAGCCATCATTTCCGATTTTTAAAATGTTTTACAGCGAAAACACAATATGTATTTCTATTAGCTAACCAAAATAGCCAAACACACAACCGCATATTTTCACCATGTTTCCACCGCATAGGTAACTTTCACAAAACCGACAAAATAGAGATAAAATGAGTCACTAACCAAGAAACAACTTCATCAGATGACAGTCTTATAACATGTTATACAATACATTTATGTTTTGTTCGAAAATGTGCATATTTGAGTTATAAATCATAGTTTTACATTGCAGCCACAATCACAAATAGCACCAAAGCAGCCAGAATAATTACAGAGAGCAACGTGAAATACATAAATACTCATCATAAAACATTTATGAAAAATACATGGTGTACAGCAAATGAAAGATAAACATCTTGTGAATCCAGCCAATATTTCCAATTTTTTAAGTGTTTTACAGCGAAAACACAATATATATTTATATTAGCTCACTACAGTAGCCAAACACACAACGCAATTTACTCCCCGCAAAAATAGCTTGCACAAAACCGACAAAATAGAGATAAAATTAATCACTAACCTTGAACAAATTCATCAGATGACAGTCTTATAACATCATGTTATACAATACAATTATGTTTTGTTCGAAAATGTGCATATTTAGAGCTACAAATCCTGATTATACATTGTGAATACGTAGCATCGATTCACCAGAATCTCCGGAGATATTTTGGACACTCACCTAATCTGACCAAAGAACTCATCATAAACTTTACATAAAAATACTTGTTGTATGGCAAATGAAAGATACACTGCTTCTTAACCTGTTTGGGCTGCAGGGGCAGTATTGAGTAGATGGATAAAATGTGCCCATTTCAAACGGCCTCGTACTCAATTCTTGCTCGTACAATATGCATATTATTATTACTATTGGATAGAAAACACTCTCTAGTTTCTAAAACCGTTTGAATTATATCTGTGAGTAAAACAGAACTCATTTGGCAGCAAACTTCCTGACCAGGAAGTGGAAAGTCTGAAATCGATGCTCTGTTCTAGGGCCTGCCTATAAATGGGCATGATATGTATTAGTATACATGCACGTCATACACCTTCCACTAGATGTCAAGAGGCAGTGAGAGAAGAAATGGAGTGTTTATCTTGGTCTGAGGTGGAATAAATGCTCTTGGCATGACGTATCACCCATTTCCTGTTTCCTGGAACGTGCGAGAAGGGACTTGGTATTGCCTTCTGAAAAGCTGTCGTTATAGGCGGCGACTATCTCCGGCTCTGATTTTATTTGATAAATGTGACAATATCATCGTAAAGTATGTTTTTTCAATATAGTTTTCTTAGATTATTGAAATTTATTCGGGACGTTAGGCGTGTTTCGTTGTGTGCCTTTGTTCAGGAAGGAGACCTTCGCGCCACTTGGCTACTGTGCTTGCTAATTCAAGAGGGAAAAAGGACGTTCTAAAACCAAACAACGACTGTTCTGGACAAAGGACCCCTTGTACAACATTCTGATGGAAGATCACCAAAAGTAGGACCCATTTTATGATGCTATTCCATATATCTGTCCAACTTGTGTACTAATAGTTTGCGCCCAGGTTTTGGGCACTCTCTCGCCATAACGTAAGCCTTATGTCGTAATGAAGTTATTTTTAGAATTCTAACACGGCGATTGCATTAAGAACTAGTGTATCTATCATTTCCTATACAACATGTATTTTTTAGTAAAGATTATGAATTGTTACTTGGTCAGAATAGGTGAGTGTCGTAAACACACCCGGACAATCTGGGAAAAATATGCTACGTTAGCACAATGTATAACCACTGATATCAGCTCTAAATATGCACATTTTCGAAAAAAACATATATGTATTGTGTAATATGATGTTAGAGGACTGTCATCTGATGAAGTTTATGAAGTTTGTGAAGGTTAGTGAAATAATTAATATCTTTTGCTGGTTTATTAGCTATCGCTACCGTTTGCCTTGAATCAATGCTGTTGTGTGTTAGCTATTGTAGTAAGCTAATATAACGCTATATTGTGTTTTCGCTGTAAAACACTTAAAAAATCGGAAATATTGGCTGTATTCACAAGATCTTTATCTTTCATTTGCTATACACCATGTATTTTTCAGAAATGTTTTATGATGAGTATTTAGGTATTTCACGTTGGTGTCTGTAATTACTCTGGCTGCTTCGGTGCTTTTTGTGACGGTAGCTGTGATGGTAGCTGCAATGTAAAACTGATTTATACCTGAAATATGCACATTTTTCGAACAAAACATAGATTTATTGTATAACATGTTATAAGACTGTCATCTGATTAAGTTGTTTCTTGGTTAGTTTGGTTGGTTCTAGGTTAGTTTGGTTGGTTTTGTGCATGCTACCTGTGCTGTGAAAAATGTCTATGCTTTTTTTCTATTTGTTGGTGAGCTAACATAAATATACGTGGTGTTTTCCCTGTAAAACATTTAAAAAATCGGACATGTTGGCTGGATTCACAAGATGTGTATCTTTCATTAGCTGTATTGGACTTGTTAATGTGTGAAAGTTAAATATTTAAAAAAATATATTTCGAATTTCGCGCCCTGCACTTGAAGTGGCTGTTGTCATAGGTGTACCGACGCCGGGCTGCAGCCATAAGATGCAACCGCTGTGTTAGATTTTTAAAAATAACTTTACCATAACATACAGCTTGCGTTATTGTCAGACAGCGCTCACCAAAACGGCGGAGAATTGGAGTCAACATTTTACACAGAAATACGAAATAACATCATAAATGTTTTCTTACTTTTGCTGAGCTTCCATCAGAATGTTGTACAAGGAGTCATTGGTCCAGAATAAATCGTTGTTTGGTTTTAGAATGTCCATTTCTTCTGTTGAATTCGCGCCACAATGCTAGCCAAGGTTGCTAACATTCCCATCCTCTCTTGACGCAAAGAACGGAAAACTCCAAAAGTCCCAATAAACGTTGAATAAACTGATAAAACTCGGTTGAAAAAACCTACTTTAGGATGTTATTATCACATGTATGAAATAAAATCAGAGCCGGAGATATTTGCCGTGTATACCGAACGCTTTTCAGAACACAATGTCGAGCTCCGAAGCGCCTTCGAAGACAAAGAAAATTCCGGACCTGTCACTCCAAAAGCTCTTGTTCGGCCTCAGATCAAGCTAGACACCCCATTCCACCTTCCACTGCCTGTTGACATCTAGTGGAAGGCGTATGAAGTGCATGCATATCGATAAATAAAAGCCAGTTGAATAGGCAGGCCCTGAAACAGAGCCTCGTTTTCAGATTTTTCACTTCCTGTATGGAAGTTTGCTGCAAAGTGAGTTCTGTTTTACTCACAGATATAATTCAAACAGTTTTAGAAACTTCTGAGTGTTTTCTATCCAATAGTTATAATGATATGCATATTGTATGATCTAGAACAGAGTACGAGGCCGTTTCATTTGGGCACGATTTCTTCCAAAGTGAAAACAGCGCCCCCCTATTGACAATAAGTTTTTAACATGTTGTGGATTTGGGAAGACCAGTAGTACAATTGAAGGCAGGAAAGGCAAGACCACCCTTAGATTCAGGCTTCGATACAGTGGAGAACTTGATCCTAGGTTTTTTATTGCCACAAATTGGTGATGCTTTGGTTGGTTGTTTTTTTAATAAACTGGGAGATAACATGGGAGCATCTGAAATAAATAGTTCAATCTAGGGAGGATGTTCATACAGATAACATTGATTCTTCCCACTGAGCTGATTGGGAGGGAGATCCAGGATCAGAGATCATTCTTGATTGGATGGGAGGGAGGGATTTCTCAGGGTTGGATATGTAGAGTAAGACATCATTCTGTACTGAAGACCGTCTGCAGAAACATTCATAATACATGGATTGCTCCTTATCAACTCCTCCAAAGGCTCCGCCCCCAGCCAGTAGAGCAGGAGAGACAGAGATCATCCTTGTAAGACATGGAACACCTTCTCAGCCTCCAGTGAAGCCAGCAGGACAGGGGTGTGGAACACCTTCTCAGCCTCCAGTGAAGCCAACAGGACAGGGGTATGGAACACCTTCTCAGCCTCCAGTGAAGCCAGCAGGACAGGGGTGTGGAACACCTTCTCAGCCTCCAGTGAAGCGAGCAGGACAGGGGTATGGAACACCTTCTCAGCCTCCAGTGAAGCCAGCAGGACAGGGGTATGGAACACCTTCTCAGCCTCCAGTGAAGCCAGCAGGACAGGGGTGTGGAACACCTTCTCAGCCTCCAGTGAAGCCAGCAGGACAGGGGTATGGAACACCTTCTCAGCCTCCAGTGAAGCCAGCAGGACAGGGGTGTGGAACACCTTCTCAGCCTCCAGTGAAGCCAGCAGGACAGGGGGGTGGAACACCTTCTCAGCCTCCAGTGAAGCCAGCAGGACAGGGGTGTGGAACACCTTCTCAGCCTCCAGTGAAGCCAGCAGGACAGGGTGTGGAACGCCTTCTCAGCCTCCAGTGAAGCCAGCAGGACAGGGGTGTGGAAGACCTTCTCAGCCTCCAGTGAAGCCAGCAGGACAGGAAGTGGAACATCTTCTCAGCCTCCAGTGAAGCCAGCAGGACAGGGGTGTGGAACACCTTCTCAGCTTCCAGTGAAGCCAGCAGGACAGGGGCATGGAACACCTTCTCAGCCTCCTGTGAAGCCAGCAGGACAGGGGTATGGAACACCTTCTCAGCTTCCAGTGAAGCCAGCAGGACAGGGGCATGGAACACCTTCTCAGCCTCCTGTGAAGCCAGCAGGACAGGGGTATGGAACACCTTCTCAGCTTCCAGTGAAGCCAGCAGGACAGGGGCATGGAACACCTTCTCAGCCTCCAGTGAAGCCAGCAGGACAGGGGTGTGGAACACCTTCTCAGCCTCCAATGAAGCCAGCAGGACAGGGTGTGGAACACCTTCTCAGCCTCCAGTGAAGCCAGCAGGACAGGGGTGTGGAACACCTTCTCAGCCTCCTGTGAAGCCAGCAGGACAGGGGTGTGGAACACCTTCTCAGCCTCCTGTGAAGCCAGCAGGACAGGGTGTGGAACACCTTCTCAGCCTCCAGTGAAGCCAGCAGGACAGGGGTGTGGAACACCTTCTCAGCCTCCTGTGAAGCCAGCAGGACAGGGTGTGGAACACCTTCTCAGCCTCCAGTGAAGCCAGCAGGACAGGGGTGTGGAACACCTTCTCAGCCTCCAGTGAAGCCAGCAGGACAGGGGTCTTCTGTGCGTTTACTTGATCTATAATTTTGTGAAGAAGAGTGTTTAGTCTTACAGTGAGCAATTTGGTAATTATTTTGTAGTGGAAATCCAACAAGATTATGGGCCAGAAGGAGCAACACTGTAATGAGGGCTGTGTACATAGAGTCTGGGAAAGCTCTGTTTTAACAACACTGTAATGAGGGCTGTGTACATAGAGTCTGTGAAAGCTCTGTTTTAACAACACTGTAATGAGGGCTGTGTACATAGAGTCTGTGAAAGCTCTGTTTTAACAACACTGTAATGAGGGCTGTGTACATAGAGTCTGTGAAAGCTCTGTTTTAACAACACTGTAATGAGGGCTGTGTACATAGAGTCTGGGAAAGCTCTGTTTTAACAACACTGTAATGAGGGCTGTGTACATAGAGTCTGGGAAAGCTCTGTTTTAACAACACTGTAATGAGGGCTGTGTACATGGAGTCTGGGAAAGCTCTGTTTTAACAACACTGTAATGAGGGCTGTGTACATGGAGTCTGGGAAAGCTCAGTTTTAACAACACTGTAATGAGAGCTGTGTACATGGAGTCTGGGAAAGCTCTGTTTTTGCAAAAATCATCCAGCATTGGCATGAAAATTGGGCTAAGCTTGGGCCAAAAAGCTTTGTAGAACTCTCTGGAAAATCTGTCTGGGCCTGGAGACTTGTTAGGTGGCATGGAGGTAATTGCCTCTAGGACCTCCTCAGGAGTGAAGGAGGAGTTGATATCTTCTTGGTTGGTCTCTGCTAGTTTTGGTAGCGAGTTTCCCTCTAGGAAGTAATGGATTTCTGCATACGTATGTTTCCTCTCAGATGTTTATAATAAGCCTAGGCGTCCCGCTAGCGGACAACTTCTGGTGAAACTGGAGGGCGCGCAATTCAAATAAATAATCATAAAAATTATGGATATTAAATATTTAGGTACATATAAGTGTCTTATGTCGGTTGAAAGCTTAAATTCTTGTTAATCTAACTGCACTGTCTGATTTACAGTAGATATTACAGCGAAAACATGCCATGTGATTGTTTGAGGACAGCGCCCCACATCTAAATATTTTTCCACCGGCACAGGTTTCATAAATTCACAAATAGCGATTAAATATTCAGTTAGTTTTTGAAAATGTTTCTTTGATTTGTCATCCAAAGGGTCCCAGCTATAACATGTAGTGTTGTTTTGTTAGATAAAATCCTTCTTTATATCCCAAAAAGTCAGTTTAGTTGGCGCCCTCGATTTGAGTAATCCACTCGTTCAACATGCAAAGAAATTAATCCGAAAATCTACCCCTAAACTTTGTTTCAACAAGTCAAAATACGTTTCTATTAACTCCTCAGATTCCCTAAAATGTAATCAAACTATAATATTTCTTACGGAGGGAAGAATGTTCGATTTTAGCAGGTGCAACCTGTCATCATGGCGCGCGCAAACACGAATTTCCAAGACTGTGTCCCTGTACTAAAACTAATATTTCTTATTCGTTTTTGAAGTTACAAGCCTGAAACCTTGAACATAGAGTGCTGACACCCTGTGGAAGCCATAGGAATTGCATCCAGGGAGCTAATTCTCAGTATGACATTATACTTGCCATTCTAAGAGGATGGTCTCTCTCTCAATAACATTCCGGTTGGTTTTCTCTTCGATTATCTCCTACCATATCTATAGTATTATATTCTCCTACATTATTTTAACATTTCTACAAACTTCAAAGTGTTTTCTTTCCAATGGTACCAATTATATGCATATCCTGGCTTCAGGGCCTGAGCAACAGGCAGTTTACTTTGGGCACATCAAATTGGAAATTGAGAAAAAAGGAGCCTAGCCCATGAAGTTGCCATCTAGTTTGATGTTGAGTTCTGTACGTTGGGATCTCAGCTCAGAAAGGATGTGTTCGACAGAGGACGAGGTTAGCAGATGTTGGGCCTCGGGGAGGGACGGGTCCTCATACTCCTGGCTAATAGGTGCTAGCTTTTTCTGAAGCTAGCTGTTTCTTGGAGTCTTTTTCTGCAGCTATTTCTCGAGTCCGGGTAAAAATGTCACATGTAATGTCACCTTTTGTAGCCACAATGGCTTTTCTGACTAAAGCTAATGGGGTTCAACTTGAAATGGAGGTAAGATTACAAATTGGAAATGACTTGTACAGAGCTCTCAGTTCATGCGGCCATCTCATTATCGGGTCACATGATCCCCCTCCTATGTATTTCTTATATTCTTACTTCACCTACTTTTCACATTGACAACTACCTTAGTTTAAACTATTAGAGAGCAAATGGAGAGCTTCCAACGCTAAGACAATGTTACTAAAAAGTTTATTTGTGTTACAGCCTGAATTCAAAATGGGATTAAATTGTTTTTTCCCCTCACCCATCTACACACAATACCCCGAAATGACAAAGTGAAAACATGTTAGACATTTTTAATACATTAATAATTTACATAATAATCCACACGCATTTGCTATGATACAACAAATTGAACTCAGGTGCATCTCATTTCCTTTAATCATCCTTGAGATGTCGATACAACTTGATTGGAGTCCGTCTGTGGCCATTTCAATTGTTTGGACATGATATAGAAAGAAACACACCTGTCTATACAAGGTCCCACAGTTGACAGTGCAGGAACTATACCATGAAGTCCAAGGAACCGTCTGTAGATCTCAGAGATATAATTGTGATGAGGCACATATCTGGGGAAGGCTATACAACAATTTCTAGAGTGTTAAACGTTTCCAAGAGCACAGTGGTCTTCATCATTGGGACATGGAAAAAATATGGAGCTAACCAGACTCTGCCTACTAACCAGACTCTGCCTAGAGCTGGCCGTCCAACCAAACTGATCAACCGGGCAAGAAGGACCCTGGTCAGGGAGGTGACCAAGAACCCAATGACCAATCTGACAGAACTACAGAGTTCTTTGGTTGAGATGGGAGAACCTGCCAGAAGGACAACAGTCTCTACAGCACTTCACCAATCTGGGCTTCATGGGAGAGTGGCCAGACGGAAGCCATTCCTGAGAAAAAGGCACATGACAGCACACCTGGAGTTTGCAAACAGGCATGTGAAAGAATCTGAGAGCATAAGGCAAAAGATTCTGTGGTCTGATGAGACACAAATGTTACTCTATGGCCTGAATGCAAAGTGCAGTGTATGGAGACAACCAGGCACAGCTCATCACCCATCTAACACCAACCCTTCCGTGAAGCATGGTGGTGGCAGCATCATGCTATGGGGATGCTTTTCAGCATCAGGGAAACTGGTAACGATAGAGGGAACAATGAATGGAGCCAAATACAGGTAAAACCTTGATGAGAACTTGTTTCAGAGTGTTAAATCTTGGCCCCAGTCTGTTGTTATGTTCCAACAGGACAATGACCCCAGCCAAAGCAACAATGGAATGGCTTCAGAACAAGAATGTGAAAGTCATTGAGTGGTCCAGCCAAAGCCCAGACTTGAATCCCATTGAAAATCTGTGGAAAGACTTGAAGATTGCTGTTCACCGCTGCTCCCCTTTATATCCTGTCCTCTTAAACCATGACCTGGTGATAACTGGGACACGTGTAGATATGAAGTCTAACAACAAGGTGGTAAATCAAACTGATTCACCTCATGATCACTTTCATCTGATTTCTATGGTCCTGTAATAACCATGTGACACAGCAAACAGAACGAAGAATGCCTAAATGTCAGTACCAGGTTTATAATATATTTACCTTTGCCTTTTGGTCTCATTGGTTATTTAAGTGATCATTCCCGAGAAGCCAGTGTTTGTAGGATATATTGACACGGTTGTTGTTAGACCCAAGACGAAGTCAAGGTCTCATTGGTTAATTTAATTGATAATGCCCTCAAAGCCATTGTTTGGAGGATATATTGGCACGGGTGTTGTTAGGCCCGACACAAAGTCGAGGGCCAACAAACTGCCAATATATCCTCCAAACACGGGCTTTGAGGGCATTATCACTTTTATACAACGGGTTACCAACATATTCAAACAGTAATTGAAATATGTTTATTAAACTTTATTTTTAATTTATTCATATTATTTCATTCTTCCACAAGATATAGTCTTGATACAAATCTCAGGTTGATATCCAAGCCAGCTGGTTGCTAGAGACCCAGTCTCCTCGGGCCGGCGGCCCAGTCGTTCAGTCTTTTTGTTCTGTATCTATGGACACAAACCAGTCGTTCTAAAAGTTCCATTGCCATACTGGCTGGTAACGTTCTTATCATTAGGCAACTACGGGCTAACTTACAGTTATGTCAAACAGTTCAGCCAAAATAGCAACAAAGTAGCTGCATTTGCATTTTTTTGGCTGTTTTCTAGTGACATTTATTTGGATACATCCATAACAATGAGCTAATGAGGTGCGATTTCGCCTGGCATAGAAAATGTGCTCACTCATCAGGACACTGTTGTTCAGAGGAGCTAGCCAACAGCACAGCTAACACAATCACTTCATACACGGAAGCTGTAAATATGGAGAACTAGCTGTACTTCGTTTCGTTGTACCTTTTTTAAATTTACATTTCTTTGTTTATATCCATAAAAATTATGCCAGCTGATTCATGATTTAGACTGGTTGAGAAACGCTGCCTGCCTGTCTCTCGTCCCGACTCCCGACATGTTCATTAATATGGGACAGCTGGAGATCGAATTTGAATATTGAAACAACGTTGCAAATGTCAGAGAGACAGACAGCAAGGATTATACAAATCTCCGCTGTTGAAAACTAAATGTTAGTCTAAAAGAAATGTGAGATCATGTCTAGATGCTTTTGATAGTGAAGATCAAGTTTATAAAGTGTCTGGCTGGGCTGATGAGATAGTGGTTTGCGCAGTCAGATGAACAGAGTAAATAGACATTTTAGCATCATAAATTTAGCCGGAGGTAACTTGTGGAATAGACACAGGCTGGAATGCGGTTTTAACCAATCAGCATTCAGGATTAGACCCACCCGTTGTATAATACCCAGGGTTGGGTAGGTTACTTTCTAAATGTAATCCGTTACAGTTACTAGTTAATTGTCCAAAATTCTAATCAGTAACATAACTTTTGGCTTTTGGATTACCCAAACTCATTAACGTAATCGGATTACATTCAGTTACTTTTAGAGTACTCTCCCTTTAAGAGGCATTAGAAGAAGACAAAAATGTATGTTACCAGTTGAACAACATCTATGTAATGTAAAAATGTACATGACTGGCCATATATGGATGTTCAATTTTACTTTATGGGTTGGTTGTGTAGGCTTCTTCTAACCCATCGCTTTTAACTACATATAATAATATGATTAAATTATATCTTTACGTTAACATATATAATTTATCCAAAAATGGATGTAACAACTATAGATTGGCCCTTTAAGTCTATCAAAAGTGTGTGAGTTTGAGCATGTGTCCATTAGGCCTATGGATATATTTTTTTATCAACATGAATTAGATTGATTGATAAAAGCCCTACTTTGATTCTATAGGCTGTGATCCCACTGGCTGTTCATTGGTTTTTAAAAACAATGATTGATAGGCAGCTTAAACTTCTTGAATTCAGCCATTATTGGGTTCAAAAACACATTTAGATTTGTGAACAGCCATCCACAACAACCACAATCTATAAGGCACAAATAGCTAAATGAGAGAGCAGCAGTGTGATTCACATCAATGCGCTATGTAGACATCAATAAAAAGTGACATCGCCGTAGACCACACCACTGCTCTCATCCTCACCTCCAAGCGTTTATTCAAGTTGGATAATCTTTGGATACCGACAGAAGTCGCACCATTGGAAGACATAGATTGGATTGTAGCCTACAAAAGCCTATTCCTGCTCTTTTCCCACGATCCATCAAACACATCTGGAGTGTCATCATAGTGATCTCTGACTTGTGGTCAGACTCGCTCAGGTGGAACAAACTTAAACTTGTGCCTTTTTTCAATGCTGATCTGAATGTCATTGAGAAAACAGAGAAGTGTGAAAGATTTTTTTCGCAAACATCCTTTCTGAATTTATAAGTAATCCTCAATGTAATCATCTAGTTTTTCAAAGTATCGGTAATCTGATAGCAATAACTTGGCTTGTAACGTAACTGATTGCTGGCATTAAGACTGCACTCAACGAGCTGTGTAAGGCCATAAGCAAACAAGAAAATACTCATCCAGAAGCAGCGCTTCTAGTGGTCGGAGACTTTAATGCAGTAAAACATAAATCCGTTTTACATCATTTCTACCAGCATGTCACATGTGCAACCAGAGGGAAAAAAACTCTAGACCACCTTTACTCCACACTCAGAGAACGCAACCTAAGCTCTCCCTCGCCCTACACTTGGCAAATCTGACCATAATTGTATCCTCCTGATTCCTGCTTACAAGCAAAACCTACCAGTGACTCGCTCAGTATGGAAGTGTTCAGAAAATGCAGATGCTATGCTACAGAACTATTAAGCTAGCACAGACTGGAATATGTTCCGGGATTCATCCAATGGCATTGAGGAGTATACCACCTCAGTCATTGGCGTCATCAATAAATGCATCGACATCATCATCCCCACAGTGACCATACGTACATATCCCAACCAGAAGCCATGAAATACAGGCAACATCCGCATCGAGCTAAAGGCTAGAGCAGCAGCTTTCAAAGAGCAGTACACTAATCCGGATGCTTATAAGAAATCCCACAACGTCCTCAGATGAACCATCAAACAGGCAAAGCGTCTATACAGGATTAAAACTTCTTATGGCTGCAGGGGCAGTATTGAGTAGCTTGGATGAAAAGGTGCCCATTTCAAACGGCCTGCTCCTTAGTCATAGTTCCTAATATTTGCATATTATTATTAATATTGGATAGAAAACACTCCAAAGTTTCTAAAACTGTTTGAATTATTTCTCTGAAATTAACAGAACTCATATTGGCAGGCAAAATCCTGAGTTGAAATCAAAACCGGAAGTCAGAAATCTGAGATTGTCTGTGACAGAAATCTGAAATGACGTATGACAGGGGTTGCACTGCCTAGGGGTTCCACTAGATGTCAGCAATCAATAGAAATTCCAATGAGACTTCTATGGTCTTGTTGGAGAGAATGAGGGCAGAATCAGTCAGGTGTCCATCAGCACCCATTTCCTGATCATGCGTTTTCTTCATGCAAGTCACTTGCATTCCATGGCTCACGCAGACACGAAGGAATACTCCGGTTGGAACTTTATTGAAGCTATATGTTAAAAACATCCTAATGATTGATTCAGTACCTAGTTTGAAATGTTTCTTCGACCGGTAATATCACATTTTGAAGTTTTTGTCCGATATGAAGCTGACCAGAATTAGCGGTTGGATATGTTTACCAAACGCGCTAACAATTGGACATAAATAACGGATTTTTTCAAACAAAACAAACATTTATTGTGGACCTGGAGTTTCTGCTAAGCCTTCTGATCGAAACCAACAAAGGTAATGAAATATTTATAATATATTTTGTTGTTTATAGTGACGCTATCTTTGCAGCTATGATATGCTAATTTGAGCGTGGCCTCAGATTATAGCGTGCAGTTATTTTTCCTTAAAGTTTTTTTAAAATCTGACATTGCGGTTGCATTAAGGAGAGGTATATCTATAACTCAATGTGTATAACTTGTATTATCATCTATATTTATGATGAGTATTCATGTTGAAACGACGGGCTATGCAAAGTCACTTGATGTTTTTGCATTTAGTGATTCTTGTAGCCTCAATGTAAACTCAGATTTTTTGATATAAATATGAATTGAATCAAACAAAAAACGCATGTATGGTGTAACATGAAGTCCTATGAGTGTCATCTGATGAAAATAATCGAAGGTTAGTGAATCATTTTATCTCTATTCTGGTTTTTGTGATGCTATCATTAGCTGGGAAAAATGCTATGATTATTTTTAGTTTGTGGTGACCTAACATAATCGTTTGTAGTGCTTTCGCTAAAAAAAGCCTATTTGAAATCGGACAGTTTGGTGGGATTAACAACAAGATTACCTTTAAAATGATATAAGACACATGTATGTTTGAGGAATTTTAATTCTGAGATTTATGGTTTTTGAATTTGGCGCCCTGCACTTGGACTGGCTGTTGTCATATTGATCCCGACTTAGGGCTTGCAGCCATAAAAGGTTTTAAGATTGACTCCTACTACACCGTCTTTGACGCTCGTCGGATGTGGCATGGCTTGAAAACTATTACGGACTACAAAGGAAAATCCAGCTGTGAGCTGCCCAGTGACGCCAGCCTACCAGACGAGCTTAATTCCTTTTATGCTCGCTTCGACGCAAGCGACACTGAAGCATGCATGAGAGCACCAGCTGTTCCGGACGACTGTGTAATAACGGTCACCATAGCCGATTTGAGCAAGACCTTGAAACATGTCAAAATTCACAAAGCTGCAGGGCCAGACGGATTACCAGGACGTGTACTCAATGCAAGCGCGGACCAACTGTCAAGTGTCTTCACTGACAATTTCAACCTCTCCCTGACCGAGTCTGTAATACTTAAAGGTTTCAAGCAGACCACCATAGTCCCTGTGCCCAAGGAAGCGAAGGTAACCTGCCTAAATAACTACCGCCCCATAGCAATCACGTCGGTAGGCATAAAGTGCTTTGAAAGGCTGGTCATGGCTCACATCAACAGCATCATCCCGGATACCCTAGACCCACTCCAATTTGCATACCACCTCAACAAATCCACAGATGAAGCAATCTCAATCGCACTCCACACTGCACTTTCCCACCTGGACAAAAGGAACACCTATGTGAGAATGTTGCTTATTGACCTCAGCTCAGTGTTCAACACCATAGTGCCCACAAGCTCATTATTAAGCTAAGGACCTTAGGGCTAAACACCTCCCTCTACAACTGGATCCTGACGGACCGCCCCCCAGGTGGTAAGGGTAGGCAACAACACATCTGCCACGCTGATACTCAAAACTGGGGCCCCTCAGGGGTGTGTACTTAGTCCCCTCCTGTATTCCCTGTACTCCCTTGGACACACACAACTCCAACACCATCAATACGTTTGCTCACAACACAACAGTGGTAGGCCTGATCACCGACAACAATGAGACAGCCTATAGGGAGGAGGTCAGAAACCTGGGAGTGTGGTGCCAGGACAACAACCTCTCCCTCAATGTGAGCAAGAAAAGGAGCAGATTGTGGACTACAGTAAAAAGGCGGGCCGAACAGGCCCCCATTAACATCGACGGGGGCTGTAGTGGAGCGGGTCGAGAGTTTCAAGTTCCTTGGTGTCCACATCACCAACGAACTATCATGGTCCAAACACACCAAGACAGTCGTGAAGGGGGCACGACAAAACCTATTCACCCTCAGGAGACAAAAGATTTGGCATGGGTCCTCAGATCCTCAAAAGGTTCTACAGCTGCACCATCAAGAGCATCCTGACTGGTTGCATCACTGCCTGGTATGGCAACTGCTCGGCATCTGACCATAAGGTGCTACAGAGGGTAGTGCGTACGGCCCAGTACATCACTGGGGCCAAGCTTCCTGCCATCCAGGACCTACTGTATATACTAGGCGGTTGGAAAGCCCCCCAAAAATTTAAAGACTCCAGTCACCCAAGTCATAGATGGTTATCTCTGCTACCGCACGGCAAGCTTTACCAGAGCGTCAAGTCTAGGACCAAAAGGCTTCTTAACAGCTTCTACCCCCAAACCATAAGACTCCCTGAACATTTGTTTTTACACTGATGCTACTCACTGTTTATTATCTATGCATAGTATTTTATTATTACCTTCTCTTATTTTGTACTTAAGTTTATTTGATAAATATTTTCTTAACTATTTCTTGAACTGCATTGTTGGTTAACGGCAAAGTCTACACCTGTTGTATTCGGCGCATGTGAAAAATAAAGTTTGATTTGATTACAGTTACCGTTTTTTGTAATCTCTTAATCCGTTCCTCCCCAACCCTGATAATACCTCATAATATAGTCTTCTAATTATTAGGTTTGGAAGTGAATTAATGATTTACAGTCAAATATTTCCAATCAGCAACGTAAAAGAGATATGTCCTCTCTCAGCAAAAACTCATATCATGATAATCAACAAGCCCCTGAAAGACGTTTTCCTTGTGTTCATGAATGTTTGTTGAAGGATTTAGTAGTCAATCAGTCTGTCCATGTAAACATAGTTCTCACAATGTGCGTTTGTGTCCGTGTGTCTGTGTGTGTTTGTGTGTCCGTGTGTGTGTGTAAGGGTGTGAAACTGGCGGCGGAGAAGTCAGACGCAGGAGAGAAATAACTGTGTTTCCAACGGCGCAGTTTATTTACAAAAAAACAACCGGAAAACATAATAATAAAAATCAATGGGTAACAGAACCCGACGTACACCAGTACAGACGTACACATACACTTACAATAAACAATCACCCACAAGGACATGAGGGGAAACAGAGGGTTAAATACACACCAGTACAGACGTACACATACACTACAATAAACAATCACCCACAAGGACATGAGGGGGAACAGAGGGTTAAATACACACCAGTACAGACGTACACATACACTACAATAAACAATCACAGACAAGGACATGGGGGGAAACAGAGGGTTAAATACACACCAGTACAGACGTACACATACACTACAATAAACAATCACCCACAAGGACATGAGGGGGAACAGAGGGTTAAATACACACCAGTACAGACGTACACATACACTACAATAAACAATCACCCACAAGGACATGAGGGGAAACAGAGGGTTAAATACACACCAGTACAGACGTACACATACACTACAATAAACAATCACCCACAAGGACATGAGGGGAAACAGAGGGTTAAATACACACCAGTA
The DNA here is from genome assembly GCF_045679555.1 of Salvelinus alpinus. Lineage (NCBI taxonomy): Eukaryota > Metazoa > Chordata > Actinopteri > Salmoniformes > Salmonidae > Salvelinus > Salvelinus alpinus. The sequence continues at coordinate 12,308,846 of NC_092108.1, forward strand.
CAGACGTACACATACACTTACAATAAACAATCACCCACAAGGACATGAGGGGAAACAGAGGGTTAAATACACACCAGTACAGACGTACACATACACTTACAATAAACAATCACCCACAAGGACATGAGGGGGAACAGAGGGTTAAATACACACCAGTACAGACGTACACATACACTTACAATAAACAATCACCCACAAGGACATGAGGGGGAACAGAGGGTTAAATACACACCAGTACAGACGTACACATACACTACAATAAACAATCACCCACAAGGACATGAGGGGGAACAGAGGGTTAAATACACACCAGTACAGACGTACACACACACTACAATAAACAATCACCCACAAGGACATGAGGGGGAACAGAGGGTTAAATACACACCAGTACAGACGTACACACACACTACAATAAACAATCACCCACAAGGACAAGAGGGGAAACAGAGGGTTAAATACACACCAGTACAGACGTACACATACACTTACAATAAACAATCACCGACAAGGACAAGAGGGGGAACAGAGGGTTAAATACACACCAGTACAGACGTACACATACACTTACAATAAACAATCACCGACAAGGACAAGAGGGGAAACAGAGGGTTAAATACACACCAGTACAGACGTACACATACACTTACAATAAACAATCACCGACAAGGACAAGAGGGGAAACAGAGGGTTAAATACACACCAGTACAGACGTACACATACACTTACAATAAACAATCACCGACAAGGACATGAGGGGAAACAGAGGGTTAAATACACACCAGTACAGACGTACACACACACTACAATAAACAATCACCCACAAGGACAAGAGGGGAAACAGAGGGTTAAATACACACCAGTACAGACGTACACATACACTTACAATAAACAATCACCGACAAGGACAAGAGGGGGAACAGAGGGTTAAATACACACCAGTACAGACGTACACATACACTTACAATAAACAATCACCGACAAGGACAAGAGGGGAAACAGAGGGTTAAATACACACCAGTACAGACGTACACATACACTTACAATAAACAATCACCGACAAGGACAAGAGGGGAAACAGAGGGTTAAATACACACCAGTACAGACGTACACCAGTACAGACGTACACATACACTTACAATAAACAATCACCGACAAGGACATGGGGGAAAACAGAGGGTTAAATACACACCAGTACAGACGTACACATACACTACAATAAACAATCACCGACAAGGACAAGAGGGGAAACAGAGGGTTAAATACACACCAGTACAGACGTACACCAGTACAGACGTACACATACACTACAATAAACAATCACCGACAAGGACAAGAGGGGAAACAGAGGGTTAAATACACACCAGTACAGACGTACACATACACTTACAATAAACAATCACCGACAAGGACATGGGGGAAAACAGAGGGTTAAATACACACCAGTACAGACGTACACATACACTACAATAAACAATCACCGACAAGGACAAGAGGGGAAACAGAGGGTTAAATACACACCAGTACAGACGTACACCAGTACAGACGTACACATACACTACAATAAACAATCACCCACAAGGACATGAGGGGAAACAGAGGGTTAAATACACACCAGTACAGACATACACCAGTACAGACGTACACATACACTACAATAAACAATCACCGACAAGGACATGAGGGGAAACAGAGGGTTAAATACACACCAGTACAGACGTACACATACACTACAATAAACAATCACCCACAAGGACATGAGGGGAAACAGAGGGTTAAATACACACCAGTACAGACGTACACATACACTACAATAAACAATCACCCACAAGGACATGGGGGGAAACAGAGGGTTAAATACACACCAGTACAGACGTACACATACACTACAATAAACAATCACCCACAAGGACATGGGGGGAAACAGAGGGTTAAATACACACCAGTACAGACGTACACATACACTACAATAAACAATCACCCACAAGGACATGGGGGGAAACAGAGGGTTAAATACACACCAGTACAGACGTACACATACACTACAATAAACAATCACCCACAAGGACATGGGGGGAAACAGAGGGTTAAATACACACCAGTACAGACGTACACATACACTACAATAAACAATCACCCACAAGGACAAGAGGGGAAACAGAGGGTTAAATACACACCAGTACAGACGTACACATACACTACAATAAACAATCACCCACAAGGACATGAGGGAAAACAGAGGGTTAAATACACACCAGTACAGACGTACACACACACTTACAATAAACAATCACCCACAAGGACATGAGGGAAAACAGAGGGTTAAATACACACCAGTACAGACGTACACATACACTACAATAAACAATCACCCACAAGGACAAGAGGGGAAACAGAGGGTTAAATACACACCAGTACAGACGTACACATACACTTACAATAAACAATCACCCACAAGGACATGAGGGGGAACAGAGGGTTAAATACACACCAGTACAGACGTACACATACACTTACAATAAACAATCACCCACAAGGACAAGAGGGGGAACAGAGGGTTAAATACACACCAGTACAGACGTACACATACACTTACAATAAACAATCACCCACAAGGACAAGAGGGGGAACAGAGGGTTAAATACACACCAGTACAGACGCACACCAGTACAGACGCACACCAGTACAGACGTACACATACACTTACAATAAACAATCACCCACAAGGACAAGAGGGGGAACAGAGGGTTAAATACACACCAGTACAGACGTACACACACACTACAATAAACAATCACCGACAAGGACAAGAGGGGGAACAGAGGGTTAAATACACACCAGTACAGACGTACACACACACTACAATAAACAATCACCGACAAGGACATGAGGGGGAACAGAGGGTTAAATACACACCAGTACAGACGTACACACACACTACAATAAACAATCACCCACAAGGACATGAGGGGAAACAGAGGGTTAAATACACACCAGTACAGACGTACACACACACTACAATAAACAATCACCGACAAGGACATGAGGGGAAACAGAGGGTTAAATACACACCAGTACAGACGTACACACACACTACAATAAACAATCACCGACAAGGACATGAGGGGGAACAGAGGGTTAAATACACACCAGTACAGACGTACACATACACTACAATAAACAATCACAGACAAGGACATGAGGGGAAACAGAGGGTTAAATACACACCAGTACAGACGTACACACACACTACAATAAACAATCACCGACAAGGACATGAGGGGGAACAGAGGGTTAAATACACACCAGTACAGACGTACACATACACTACAATAAACAATCACAGACAAGGACATGAGGGGAAACAGAGGGTTAAATACACACCAGTACAGACGTACACATACACTACAATAAACAATCACCCACAAGGACATGAGGGGAAACAGAGGGTTAAATACACACCAGTACAGACGTACACATACACTACAATAAACAATCACCCACAAGGACATGAGGGGAAACAGAGGGTTAAATACACACCAGTACAGACGTACACAAACAGTTACAATAAACAATCACAGACAAGGACAAGAGGGGAAACAGAGGGTTAAATACACACCAGTACAGACGTACACATACACTACAATAAACAATCACCGACAAGGACATGAGGGAAAACAGAGGGTTAAATACACACCAGTACAGACGTACACATACACTACAATAAACAATCACCGACAAGGACATGGGGGGAAACAGAGGGTTAAATACACACCAGTACAGACGTACACATACACTACAATAAACAATCACCGACAAGGACATGAGGGAAAACAGAGGGTTAAATACACAACATGTAATTGATGGGATTGGAACCGGGTGTGATGGAAGACAAGACAAAACCAATGGAAAATGAAAAATGGATCAGCGATGGCTAGAAGGTTGGTGACGTCGACCGCCGAACACCGGCCGAACAAGGAGAGGGACCAACTTCGGCGGAAGTCGTGACTGTGTGTGTAATAATGATACTTTGAGTCATTCTTTTGATAAACACTATATTAAATAATACTGAACACAATGTATACTAGTCTTCAATTTACTAGTGGGTGGGGGGGGGGATCAACATCTATACATGAATTAAAGAAGTCTTAGTCGCCAGTATAATATTTACATGACATTAATATTTTCATTCTTGGTATAGCATTTGTTATTATTTTTCTATTTTGAAAACTTGAATACGATATGTATTTTTATATATTTTATATTTCACCTACTTTTCTCCTTGAGAATTACCTTAGTTTAAAGTCTTTCAATGCTAACACAATGTTGTTAAAATGTCTGAATATTTACCTTTACAGTGAACTCATACAGTCCTTCAATAATCCTCCTACATGGTGAAAAGCAGGTGCCCACTGAAGGTGCTGTGGTGATTTCCATCATCAAATATCTTTCTCCCAGACCAGAGATGCATGTAGACCACATCTCCTACCTCCAGCAGCAGTGACACTCCATTGGAGGAGTTAATAGTACCAGTAGCTTGGTGAGCATGTGCAATAGCTATTTGATGTCCATTCTTATGCAAGGCTGCAGTTGTAGGAACTGCATTATCACCGTGTCCATGGATGTAAAACCTGAAGAGGTAGAGTCCTCTCACTGGTGCTGTGAAGATCCCTGTATCAGAACACAACATTCACATAGAAACAGTCATCAGAGATGATACGAGGACAGAGGACTATTAATAACTATGTTTTCACACAGACTTATAAATACTGATGATATGAATATAGTGTACCTGTAGTGGGGTTATAAGCATTGCCAATGTTTGAGTAGATATTTCTGTAGACCAGGGTGATTCCAGTGCTGAAGGGTCCAATGTGTCCTTTTTGACCAGGTACTGCTAGTGAGGCTGAGAAAGCCACCTTCCTGTCTGTGGGACAGAGATGAGTCAGCACTACTTTATTTAACTGGACACTAGTTGGTGTAGATTAGACATGTTATCAACAATAAGGTCAGTCATTCAGACTACATCTACACAGTTGAAGTCAGAAGCTTACATACACCTTAGCTAAATACATTTAAACTCAGTTTTTCACAATTCCTGACATTTAATCCTAGATAAAAATGCCCTGTCTTAGGTCAGTTAGGATCACCACTTTTATTTAAGAATGTGAAATGTCAAAATAATAGAAGAGAGAATGAGTTATTTCAGCTTTAACTTCTTTCCTCACATTCCCAATGGGTCAGAAGTTTACATACACTCAATTAGTATTTGGTAGCATTGCCTTTAAATTGTTTAACTTGGGTCAAACGTTTTCGGTTAGCCTTCCACAAGCTTCCCACAATAAGTTGGGTGAATTTTGACCCATTCCTCTTGACAGAGCTGGTGTAACTAAGTCAGGTTTGTATGCCTCCTTGCTCGCACACGCTTTTTCAGTTCTGCCCACAAATTTTCTATAGGATTGAGGTCAGGGCTTTGTGATGGCCACTCCAATACCTGGACTTTTTTGTCCTTAAGCCATTTTGCCACAACTGTGAAAGTATGCTTGACCAAGCTTTAACTTCCTGACTGATGTCTTGAGATGTTGCTTCAATATGGGGTGGCAGGGTAGCCTAGTGGTTAGAGCGTTGGATTAGTAACCAAAAGGTTGCAAGATCGAATCCCCGAGCTAACAAGGTAAAAAATCTGTCTTTCTACCCCTGAACAAGGCAGTTAACCCACTGTTCCTAGGCTGTCATTGAAAACAAGAATTTGTTCTTAAATGACTTGCCTAGTAAAATAAAAAAAAAATCTATTTTGTGAAGTGCACCAGTCCCTCCTGCAGCAAACCACCCCCACACCATGATGCTGCCGCGCCCGTGCTAAACGGTTGGGATGGTGTTCTAAGGCTTGCAAGCCTCCCCCTTTTTCCTCCAAACATAACAAGGGTCATTTATGGCCAAACAGTTCTATTTTTGTTTCATCAGACCAGAGGACATTTCTCCAAAAAGTACCATCTTTGTCCCATGTGCAGTTGCAAACCGTAGTCTGGCTTTTTATGGCGGTTTTGGAGCAGTGGCTTCTTCTTTGCTGAGCAGCCTTTCAGGTTATGTCGATATAGGACTTGTTTTACTGTGGATAAAGATACGTTTGTGCCTGTTTCCTCCAGCATCTTCACAAGGTCCTTTGCTGTTGTTGAGGGATTGATTTGCACTTTTCGCACCAAAGTACGTTCATCTCTAGGAGACAGAACGCGTCTCCTTCCTGAGCGGTATGGCGGCTGCGTGGTCCCATGGTATTTATACTTGCATACTATTGTTTGTACAGATGAGCGTGGTACCTTCAGGCGTTTGAAAATAGCTCCCAAGGATGAACCAGACTTGCAGAGGTCTACAATATTGTTTCTGAGGTCTTGGCTGATTTCTTTTGATTTTCCCCTGATGTCAAGCAAAGAGGCACTGAGTTTGAAGGTAGGCCTTGAAATACATCCACAGGTACACCTCCAGTTGACTCAAATTATGTCCATTAGCCTACCAGAAGCTTCTAAAACCATTACATAATTTTCTGGAATTTTCCAAGCTGTTTAAAGGCACAGCACAGTTAAAGGCACAGTGTATGTAAACTTCTGACCCACTCTAATTGTGATACAGTGAATTATAATTGAAATAATCTGTCTGTAAACAATTATTGGAAAAAATACTTGTGTCATGAACAAAGTAGATGTCCAAACCAACTTGCCAAAACTATACTTTGTTAACAAGAAATTTGTGGAGTGGTTGAAAAACGAGTTTTAATCTTCCGAATTCAACTGCTCAAATGTTTGGGGTCACTTAGAAATGTCCCTGTTTTTGAAAGAAAAGCACATTTTTTGTCCATTAAAATAACATCAAATTGATCAGAAATACAGTGTAGACATTGTTCACGTTGTAAATGACAATTCTAGATGGAAATGGCAGATTCTTTAATGGAATATCTAAATAGTAATAATAATAACAAAAATATACTCAGAATGAAAATATTAATGTCATCTAAATATTATACTGTACACTAAGACTTCTTTAATTCATGTATAAATGTTGACCCCCCCCCCCCCCCCCACACACACACACTTCTTAGGTTCATTTTCTACTGTCAATTGAAGAGTAGTAAACATTGTGTTCAGTATCATGTAATAAAGTGTTTGTCAAAATAATTACAAAGAGTCATTACACGGACACACAAACGAACACCCTAACACAAACACACATACGTATGTGTGTGTGTGTGTGTGTGTGTGTGTGTATGTGTTTGTGTGTATGGCTGTGTGTGTGGCTGTGTGTGTGTGTGTGTGTGTGTGTGTGTGTGTGTGTGTGTGTGTGTGTGTGTGTGTGTGTGTGTGTGTGTGTGTGTGTGTGTGTGTGTGAGTGTGAGTGTGTGTGTGTGTGTGTGTGTGTGTGTGTGTGTGTGATTGTGTGTGTGATTGTGTGGGCGGAGACAGGTGTGCTGGAGGCAGAGCAGATCCTTTGTTTTCCTCTCCTCTGCAGCATCATGCTATAGGGATGCTTTTCAGCGTCAGAGAAACTGGTAAGGATAGAGGGAACAATGACCGGAGCCAAATACAGGTTAATTCTTGATTAGACCGTGCTTCAGAGTGCAAACGACCTTAGATGGGGCGAAGTTTCATGTTCCAACAGGACAATGACCCCAAGCATACAGCCAAAGCAACACTGGAATGGCTTCAGAACAAGAATGTGATAGTCCTTGAGTGGCCCAGCCAATGCCCAGACTTGAATCCCATTGAAAACCTGTGGAAAGACTTGAAGATTGCTGTTCACCGCAGCTCCCCTATATATATCCTGTCCTCTTAAACCATGACCTGGTGATAACATGTAGTTATGAAGCAATAAGGTGATAAATCACCCTGAATCGTACTACACCGACTCCGACTCTCGTCGGATGTGGCTGGGCTTGCAAACTATTACAGACAACACAGGGAAGCACAGCTGAGAGCTGCCCAGTTACATGAGCCTACCAGATGAGCTAAATTACTTTAATGCTCGCTTCGAGGCAAGTAACACTGAAACATGCATGAGAGCATCAGCTGTTCCGGACGACTGTGTGTTCACGCTCTCCGTAGCCGATGTAAGACCTTAAAACAGGTCAACATTCACAAGGCCGCAGGGCCAGAAGGATTACCAGGATGTGTACTCCGAGCATGCGCTGTCAGTGTCTTCAGTGACAGTTTCAACCTCTCCCTGACTGAGTCTGTAATACCAACATGTTTCCAGCAGACCACCATAGTCCCTGTGCCCAAGAACACTAAGGTAACCTGTCTAAATGATTACCGAACCATAGCACTCACGTCTGAAGCCATGAAGTGCTTTTAAGGCTGGTTATGGCTCACATCAACAACAATATCCCAGAAACTCTAGACTCACTCCAATTTGAATACCACCCCAACAGATCCGTAGGTGATGCAATCTCTATTGCACTCCACACTGCCCTTTCCCACCTGGACAAATGGAACACCTATGTGAGAATACTATTCATTGACTACAGCTCAGCGTTCAACACCATAGTTCCTTCAAAGCTCATCACTCAGCTAAGGACCCTGGAACTAAACACCTCCCTCGGCAACTGGATCCTGGACTTCCTGATGGACTGCCCCCAGGTGGTAAGGGTAGGTAACAATACATCCGCCACGCTGATCCTCAACACGCACTCAACAAGCACTATACATACAAATGAATTTAGTACTGTAGATATGTGGTAGTGGTGACTGTGTACGCCGGTGAATGTGTACATCCGGCGCCAACAGACATGGCCGCCTCGCTTCGCGTTCTTAGGAAACAGAGATGGCCGCCTCGCATCGCGTTCTTAGGAAACTATGCAGTAGTTTTTTAATGTATTATTTCTCACATTGTTACCCCAGAAAATCCTAAGTTTTATTACATACAGCCGGGAGGAACTATTGGATATAAGAGCAATGTCAACTTACCAACATTACGACCAGGAATACGACTTTCCCAAAGCGGATCCTCTGTTTGTTCCACCTCCCAGGACAATGGATCGGATCCCAGCCGGCGACCCAAAACAAGGCGCCGCAGGAGGGGCAGAAGGAGCGGTCTTCTGGTCAGGCTCCGTAGACTGGCACATCGCGCACCGCTCCCGAGTATACTACACGCCAATATCCAGTCTCTTGACAACAAGGTAGATTAAATCTGAGCAAGGGTTGCCTTCCAGAGAGACATCAGAGATTGTAACGTTCTTTGTTTCACGGAAACATGGCTCACTCGGAACACGCAATCAGAGTCGGTACAGACACCTGGTTTCTTCACGCATCGCGCCGACAGAAACAAACATCTCTCTGGTAAGAAGAAGGGCGGGGGGGTATGCCTTATGATGAACGAGACGTGGTGTGATCATAAGAATATACAGGAACTCAAGTCCTTTTGTTCACCTGACCTAGAATTGTCACGCCCTGGCCTTAGTATTCTTTGTTTTCTTTATTATTTTAGTTAGGTCAGGGTGTGACATGGGGAATGTATGTGTTTTTGGATTGTCTAGGGGTTTGTATGTTAAATGGGTCAGTGTTTGTCTAGGTGTTTGTATGTCTATGGCTGCCTAGATTGGTTCTCAATTAGAGGCAGCTGTGGTTCATTGTCTCTGATTGAGAGCCATATTTAAGGCAGCCATAGGCATTGGGTTTTGTGGGTAATTGTCTATGTAGAACGTTTGTAGCTTTTGTATTGCACTTACGTTTGTAGCTTCACGGTCGTTTGTTGTTCTGTTTAGTTTTGTTATAAGTGTTCGTTTCGTGTTTCACTCGTCTCTAATAAAAGATAATGTATTTTTCACACGCTGCGCCTTGGTCCACTCATTATCCTCAAGACGATCGTGACAAGAATTCCTTACAATCAAATGCATTATCTACCAAGAGAAATCACTTCGATCATGATCACAGTCGTGTATATCCCCCCCAAGCCGTCAAATCGACTGCCCTGAAAGAACTTCATTGGACTTTATGTAAACTGGAAACCACATATCCTGAGGCTGCATTTATTGTAGCTGGGGATGTTAACGAGGCTAATCTGAAAACAAGACTCCCTAAATTTATCAGCATATCGAATGCATGACCCGGGCGGGAAAAGTCCTGGACCATTGTTACTCTAACTTCCGCAACTCATACAAAGCCCTGCCCCGCCCTCCGTTCGGAAAATCTGACCACAACTCCATTTTGTTGCTCCCAGCCTATAGACAGAAACAGGAATCGCCCGTGCTCAGGTCTGTTCAACGCTAGTCCGACCAATCTGATTCCACGCATCAAGATTTCTTCGATCACGTGGACTGGGATATGTTCCGCATAGCGTCGGATAATAACATTGATGAATACGCTGATTCAGTGAGCGAGTTTATTAGCAAGTGCATCGGTGATGTTGTACCCACAGCGACTATTAAAACCTTCCCAAACCAGAAACAGTGTATTGATGGCAGCATTCGCGCAAAACTGAAAGCGCGAAGCACTGCTTTTAATCAGGGCAAGGCGACCAGAAACATGACCGAATACAAACAGTGTAGCTATTCCCTCCACAAGGCAATCAAACAAGCTAAGCGTCAGTATAGAGACAAAGTAGAGTCGCAATTCAATGGCTCAGACACGAGAGGTATGTGGCAGGGTCTACAGTCAATCACGGACTACAAAAAGAAAATCAGCCCCGTCGCGGACCACGATGTCCTGCTCCAGGACAAACTAAGCAACTTCTTTGCTCACTTTGAGGACAATACAGTGCCAACGACACGGCCCGCTACCAAAACCTGTGGGCTCTCCTTCACCGCAGCCAACGTGAGTAAAGCATTTAAACGTTTTAACCCTCGCAAGGCTGCCGGCCCAGACGGCATCCCTAGCTGCGTCCTCAGAGCATGCACAGACCAGCTGGCTGGTGTGTTCACGGACATAATCAAACAATCCTTATCCCAGTCTGCTGTTCCCACATGATTCAAGAAGGCCACCATTGTTCCTGTTCCCAAGAAAGCTAAGGTAACTGGGCTAAATGACTATCGCACCATTGCACTCACCTCCGTCATCATGAAGTACTTTGAGAGACTAGTCAAGGATCATATCACCTCCACCCTACCTGACACCCTAGACCCACTCCAATTTGCTTACCGCCCCAATAGGTCCACAGATGACACAATTGCAATCACACTTCACACTGCCCTAACCCATCTGGACAAGAGGAATACCTATGTAAGAATGCTGTTCATCGACTACAGCTCAGTATTAACACCATAGTACCCTCCAAACTCGTCATTAAGCTCGAGACCCTGGGTCTCGACCCCGCCCTGTGCAACTGGGTCCTGGACTTCCTGACGGGCCGCCCCCAGGTGGTGAGGGTAGGAAACAACATCTCCACCCCGCTGATCCTCAACACTGGGGCCCCACAAGGGTGCATTCTCAGCCCTCTCCTGTACTCCCTGTTCACCCATGACTGCGTGACCCTGCACGCCTCCAACTCAATCATCAAGTTTGCAGACAACACTACAGTGGTAGGCTTGATTACCAACAATGACGAGACGGCCTACAGGGAGGAGGTAAGGGCCCTCGGAGTGTGGTGTCAGGAAAATAACCTCACACTCAACATTAACAAAACAAAGGAGATGATCGTGGACTTCAGGAAACAGCAGAGGGAGCACCCCCCTATCCACATCGACGGGACAGTAGTGGAGAGGGTGGAAAGTTTTAAATTCCTCGGCGTACACATCACGGACAAACTGAAATGGTCCACCCACACAGACAGCGTGGTGAAGAAGGCGCAACAGCGCCTTTTCAACCTCAGGAGGCTGAAGAAATTTGGCTTGTCACCAAAAACACTCACAAACTTTTACAGATGCACAGTCGAGAGCATTCTGTCGGGCTGTATCACCGCCTGGTACGGCAACTGCTCCACCCACAACTGTAAGGCTCTCCAGAGGGTAGTGAG